>NC_057807.1:203793551-203859670 GCF_018294505.1 Triticum aestivum | reverse complement strand
GATAAACTTAGGCGAGTGCTTGCACTGCAGCTAAGCCTCCGAGTGAGAGGGTTGCTCTTCACTCGGTAGGATTTTGATAAACTTAGGCGAGTGCTTGCACTGCAGCTAAGCCTCCGAGTGGAAGGCTGGCTTACCACTTGGTAGGATTTTTATAACTTAGGCGAGCACATGGCTGCAGCTAAGCCCCCGAGTGAGAGGGTTGCTCTTCACTCGGTAGGATTTTGATAAACTTAGGCGAGTGCTTGGACTGCAGCTAAGCCTCCGAGTGGAAAGCTGGCTTACCACTCGGTAGGATTTTGATAACTAGGCAAAACGGATTCGCAGCTAAGCCTCCGAGTGGGAGTCTGGCTCACCACTCGGTAGGATTTTTACAAACTTAGGCGAAACGGATTCGCAGCTAAGTCACCCACTGAGGGGAATTTCATTGGACAAAAATAAAAAGTGACAGATATTATGGAGGAACTATGACACTATTATTTTGAGGTCCATGAACTACAAAAGTACTTTATTGCAACTCATCCGAGTGATAAAACTTAAGTGTAAAATGGGCGGAGTAGCTCCGCGTTCCAAGCTCGGGGCTCGTCGATATTATGCTCGACGTTGTAAAGACGATACGCCCCGTTGTGGAGGACCTTGGTGACGATGAAGGGGCCTTCCCAAGAAGGAGCAAGCTTGTGTGGTTTGTGCTGATCCACTCGGAGAACCAAATCCCCTTCCTGGAAGGCTCGACCTCTCACATTTCTGGCGTGGAAACGGCGCAAATCTTGTTGGTAGATGGTCGAACGGATCAGAGCCATCTCCCTTTCTTCCTCTAAAAGGTCGACTGCGTCCTGCCGCGCTTGTTCAGCTTCTGCTTCGTTGTAGATTTCAACTCGGGGAGCATTATGAAGAAGATCACTCGGCAAGACCGCTTCAGCTCCGTAGACCAAGAAGAATGGAGTTCTTCCGGTCGACCGATTAGGTGTGGTCCGCAGTCCCCAGAGTACAGAGGGAAGTTCATCGACCCAAGCTCCAGCCGCGTGTTTGAGATCACACATCAGTGGAGGCTTCAATCCCTTAAGAATCAGTCCATTAGCTCGCTCTGCTTGTCCATTCGACTGCGGATGGGCGACTGAAGCGTAGTCGACCCGTGTGCCCTGGGAGTCGCAGAAAGCCCTGAATTCCTCTGAGTCAAAGTTCGACCCATTATCCGTAATGATGCTGTGCGGGACTCCATATCTGAATATTAGTTCCCTGATGAAGCTAACAGCAGTACCGGTGTCAAGGCTCTTGATTGGTTTAGCCTCGATCCACTTGGTGAACTTGTCGACTGCCACCAGTACATGCGTGAAGCCGCTTCGTCCTGTTCTCAAAGGACCGACCATGTCGAGCCCCCAAACTGCAAAAGGCCAGACGAGTGGGATGGTCTTCAAAGCTGACGCAGGCTTATGCGACATATTCGAGTAGAACTGACATCCCTCGCACTTATCCACTATCTCTTTTGCCATCTCATTCGCCTTGGGCCAGTAAAATCCGGCTCGGTACGCTTTGGCCACGATGGTCCGAGAGGACGCATGATGACCACAGGTCCCCGAGTGAATATCATTGAGGATGAGTCGACCTTCTTCTGGTGTTATGCACTTCTGACCGACTCCAGTCACGCTTTCTCTGTATAATTGTCCTTTGATTACGGTAAAGGCCTTAGATCGACGGACGATCTATCGAGCCTCTTCTTCATCCTCCGGAAGCTCTTTCCTCAAGATATATGCGACATACAGAATCGTCCAGTCGGGAATGACTACCAAAACCTCCATGATCAAGTCGACCACCGCTGGGACTTCAACTTCAGTCGGATCTGTGGCACTCTTGGGCTGCGGAGTTTCTTCGGTGAGAGGATCTTCTTTGACTGACGGAGTGTGTATATGCTCCAAGAACACACCACTCGGAATGGCTTCTCTCTTGGAACCTATCTTTGCTAGATCATCAGCCGCTTGATTTTTCAGTCGGGGTATATGATGGAGCTCCAACCCCTCGAACTTCTTTTCCAGCTTCCTCACTGCACTGCAGTATCCAGTCATGGCTGGGCTTCTCATGTCCCACTCTTTCATCACCTGATTGACCACTAAATCCGAGTCGCCATAGACCATTAGGCGACGGACGCCGAGTGAAATGGCCATGCGCAACCCATATAGGAGGGCCTCATATTCTGCCTCATTGTTGGAGGAATCAAAGTGAATCTGGAGCACATATCTGAGTTTATCTCCTCTGGGGGAAACCAGGACAACCCCAGCGCCGGAACCATTCAACATCTTAGAGCCATCAAAAAACATGGTCCAATGCTCCGAGTGAACTTCAGTCGGCTGCTGCTGTTCAATCCACTCGGCGAGGAAATCTGCTATTGCCTGGGACTTAATGGCTTTCTTTGCCTCAAACTTGATATCAAGGGGAAGAAGTTCAATCGCCCATTTGGCCACTCGACCAGTTGCATCTCTGTTGTGCAAAATCTCTGATAGTGGAGCGTCGCTGACGACTGTGATGGAATGGTCAGAGAAATAATGAGCAACCTTCTTTGTGGTCATGTATATTCCATACACAAGCTTCTGATAATGAGGATATCTCTGCTTGGATGGAGTCAAGACTTCAGACAAATAATACACTGGGCGCTGAACTTTGAGGGCTTTTCCTTCTTCTTCCCGCTCGACCGTTAGCACAGTACTGACGACTTGTCCTGTGGCTGCGATGTAGAGCAACAAAGGCTCTTTGCTGATTGGAGCAGCAAGCACCGGCTGGGTGGAGAGCAGAGCTTTTAGCTCGGCAAACGCTGCATCAGCTTCTGGAGTCCACTCGAACTTGTCAGCCTTCTTCATCAGTCGGTAAAGAGGCAGTGCCTTTTCACCGAGTCGTGAGATGAATCGACTTAATGCGGCCAAGCATCCAGTAAGCTTCTGGACATCGTGCACTCGCACAGGGCGTTTCATTCGGAGAATAGTGCCAATCTTCTCTGGGTTAGCGTCGATTCCCCGTTCGGAAACGAGAAAACCGAGTAACTTGCCACCAGGAACTCCAAATGTGCACTTTGATGGATTGAGCTTGATATCATACCTTCTAAGGTTGGCAAATGTTTCGGCGAGGTCAGCGAGCAGGTCGGAACCTTTTCGTGACTTGACAACAATATCATCCATATAAGCTTCCACATTCCGACTGATTTGAGTGAGTAGACACTTCTGAATCATTCGCATAAATGTGGCTCCGGCATTCTTGAGGCCGAATGGCATGGTGATATAGCAGAAGCACCCGAATGGAGTGATGAAAGCTGTTTTTACCTCATCGGGCCCGTACAGACGGATCTGGTGGTACCCGGAGTAAGCATCTAAAAAAGACAACCTCTCGCATCCCGCGGTCGAGTCAACAATTTGATCTATGCGAGGGAGAGGAAAGTGATCTTTCGGGCAGGCCCGGTTGATGTGCTTGAAATCAATGCACATTCGGAGCGACTTGTCCTTCTTAGGAACCATGACGACATTAGCGAGCCACTCGGAGTGGTATATCTCTCGGATAAATCCTGCCGCCAATAGTCGAGCCACTTCTTCACCAATGGCCTTTCTCTTCTGGACGGCGGACCGCCGAAGATGCTCTTTGACTGGTTTTGCACACGAGTCGACTCTTAGGCGATGCTCAGCCAGTCCCCTGGGAACACCTGGCATGTCAGCGGGCTTCCATGCAAAAATGTCCCAGTTCTCACGGAGGAACTGGATGAGCGCTTCTTCCTATTTTGGGTCGAGTGTTGTGGAGATGCGGGTCGGAGCTGCATCGGGGTCGGTCGGGTGAATATGAACAGGCTTCGTCTCCCCAGACGACTGGAATGCAGACTCTGTAGCGGGTTTCTTCGATCGCAGCAAATCACTCGGATCTGCGTTTTGCTTGTACTCCTCGAACTCGACCGCTGTCACTTGGGAATCGGCAATCTTGGAGCCCTTCTGAAAGCACTCCTCTGCCTTTTTCCTATCACCGGTGACAGTGATCACTCCTTTGGGGCCGGGCATCTTCAATTTGAGGTACACGTAACATGGTCGAGCCATGAACCGTGCATAGGCTGGTCTCCCCAAAATGGCATGATATGCACTTTGAAAATCCACGACCTCAAACGTCAACTTTTCTTTGCGAAAATGCTTCGAATCACCAAACACCACGTCCAAAGCTATCTGGCCGAGTGACTCGGCCTTCTTCCCTGGTATAACTCCATGAAAGCTCATGTTACTAGTGCTCAGTCGGGACATCGGAATGCCCATACCTTTCAATGTGTCTGCATATAACAAATTCAGCCCACTTCCACCATCCATCAGCACTTTTGTCAGTCGAGTGCCTTCGACAACTGGATCGACCACCAAAGCTTGCCTCCCAGGGGTGGCAATATGAGTCGGGTGATCAGATTGGTCGAATGTGATGGGTGTTTGAGACCACTTCAGATAATTTGCCTTTGCTGGGGCAACCATGTTCACCTCTCGGTTAATCACTTTCAGTCGACTTCTGCTTTCTACATCTGCAAAGATCATCAGAGTGGAGTTGATATGCGGATATCCTCCCTCACTGTCTTCCTTGTCTTCGGCCTTGTCTGACTCATTCTCCTTGTCTTTAGACTGTTTTCCCTGAAACTGCTGGATCAGGAGTCGACATTGGCGAGTGGTGTGCTTTGGGTAAATGATATTCCCCTCTTCGTCTTTCTTCGTGTGAATGTGACATGGCATATCCAACACGCCGTTCCCTTCTTTATCCTTTACCTTCTTGGGGTTCCAGGATCCTTTTGGTTTCCCCTTAAACTTTCCTTGAGTCACGGCCAGAGCCTCTCCAGGAGCTGCCGGTTCAGCCTTCCGCTTCTGTTTCCGACTGGTGTTTCCCTTTTCCGACTGACTCGGCTTGTGCTTGCCGCTTCGGAGTCGGTCTTCTTCTTCGCCGTTGGCGTACTTGGTAGCAATCTCCATCATCCGACTCAAGGTCATGTCACCGGTTCGACCAAATTTCAAACTCAGTTCTCTGTTCTTGACGCCGTCTTTGAAGGCGCAGACTGCCCGATGATCAGAGACATTTTCCACAGTGTGGTGCAAAGTGATCCACCTCTGAATATACTCTCTGAGAGTCTCATTAGCTTTCTGCACGCAAACTTGCAACTCTGTCAATCCAGCTGGTCGCTTGCAAGTCCCTTCAAACGTTTTGACGAACACTCGGGACAGATCTTCCCAAGTGTAAATGCTGCTAGGAGGTAATTGAGTCAACCATGCCCTGGCAGAACCTTCCAACATGAGGGGTAAATGCTTCATGGCCACCTCGTCATTCCCACCACCAATCTGAACTGCCACTCGGTAGTCTTCAAGCCAAGTTTCAGGCTTAGACTCACCAGTGAACTTGCTGACTCCTGTTGCCAACCTGAAATTGGGGGGAATAACTGCGGCTCTGATAGCTCTGCTGAAACATTCAGGACCAGAAACATGCACTTGACTGCTTGTGGGTATATCTCTGTCGAGTGCACCTCGATGGGCTCTGTTCCGGTCGACCAACCCTTGCACGATAATGGATCGCGCGTCGAAGCCTGGCTCTCTGGGGTCAACTGGAACCCTACGCCCTGTACTGTACTGACGCCTATCATCTGGCTGCCGAGGAGCGTAAGACCCACCCCTCGGAGGGGAATAGGGCACTCGATGCCTATCATCTCGGTCGAGTCTATCGCCATATTGATCTCGCCGATTCTCACGCCCTTCGCGCCGCGGAGGTGATCTGGGGCTGTGAGCCGACTGAACCGTATTCACCGTGACGGATCGACTGTGAATTCTGTTGCACAACTGAGACACGGCTGAATTCTGATCTCCTGCTGCCCGGAGCAGATCCCTGATCTGCAGCAAACCTCTGCCAGCTTCCGACTGCGAAGGCTGGATGGACTCTGCTATACGGGTCGCAGCTGCTAAATTCTGAATTGGGGTTCGATATACCTGAGTCGGCGGGAAGAGTTGACGTCGACTGGTGTCGGGAACTCGTTGCCGCGCGCGCTCGTCGAGTGCTCGCTGAAGGTTCTCCAGTCGAGTGCGCTCGGCCAAATTGGCCAGGCGCGCCTCCTCCAAGGCACGAGCCTCGGGGGTTTCTCCTGCGATGGGAATACGCAGGGGATCCTCGTTCCTGCGGCGAAGTTCCTCTCTTTGCAGAGAGTCGAGTGGCTCGGGCTGGTACTCTTCGTAGCCTCGCGTAGGGTCGCCGCCGTCACCTGCTCCACCACCACGGGCGAAGCCAGGGGGACTGTGGGGCCCATCGACCATCAAGATTTCCGCCGCTGGATCACTGCTACCGCACTCGGATGCAGTCTCTACGGAGCCAGTCGAACAAGCCGTAGAGAGGTTCGTCGGGCTCGATTGCCGCAACTTGGGTGGTGGCCGATTGGCGAGCCACCGCGTGCCTCACCCATCGCTGAAGCCTCGACCGGCCCGAGCGCTTGCGCTGGCGGGAGACCGGGAGGGTGGACGATGGAGGAGCCGACCGATACTGGGTCGACGGTTGCCGCAGCAGAACGCCGCGGACACATGCGCGAAAATGCGTCACACCGCGGACGGGGAGCGCATCTACGTCGAGTGGAGCCTCCTGGAGCCATGCGGAGTCGTCGGCGATGAAGGTGAGAGTGCCGAGACGGATCTCTTGACCCTCGACCAAAACTCCAGCAGACACCATGATGAAAGTACTCGGAAGAATCGCAACTTCTCCACAAAATCGCTAAAACACCTGCCCCAAGGTGGGCGCCAACTGTCGTGGTTCTAAGCCTGACAGTAGAGTGGGGGGTAGGTATGGAGAGGCAAGGTCCTAGCTATGGAGAGGTTGTAAGCACAAAGCATGTACGAGTTCAGGCCCTTCTCAGAAGAAGTAACAACCCTACGTCTCGGAGCCCGGAGGCGGTCGAGTGGATTATGAGTATATGAACTACAAGGTGCCGAACCCCTCTGCCTGTGGAGGGGGGTGGCTTATATAGAGTGCGCCAGGACCCCAGCCAGCCCACGTAGGAGAGGGTTTAAGATGAGTTAAGTCTGGGGCGTTACTGGTAACGCCCCACATAAAGTGCCTTTACTATCATAAAGTCTACTTGATTACAGGCCGTTGCAGTGCAGAGTGCCTCTTGACCTCCTGGTGGTCGAGTGAGTCTTCGTGGTCGAGTCCTTCAGGTCAGTCGAGTGAATCCTCGTTGGTCGACTGGAAGGCGACCTCTTCTAAGGATGTCCTGGGGTAAGTTACTTGGATCAAGTCCATGACCCTACCCTAGGTACATAACCCCATCAGCCGGAGTTGACGACGGCGAGCTCTAAGGCGGTGGCCGGAGTTCGGGCATGCACGGAAACGAGGCTACGGAGCACGGCGTGAGGTTCTGGTGGGTGTGTTCGGCTCCTGGGAGTGTACTGAGTGTAGTGACGCGCTCAGTTTGGACGAAGGCGAACCAAAACAACGACGGCGACAAGTCCAGCGCCGGTGAGGCCTCAGTCTCAACGGAAATGAAGGCTACGATGAGCCATTGAGCATGGGGGCAGGGGGATTGGTAGAGGAGCTCATGGCGAGTCGGACGAGGGTCTCAGCGAGCTCGGGGAAGCACTATGGATGACGAACGGGCGCCGGCGATCTCCGGCGGCAGAGGAGGAAGAAGACAGGGTAGCCGGTGATGTGGGGCGTCCGGCGTCACATGGCTCCTCGTAGATGATGAGGATGACCCTACGACTCTTTTGGGCGGGTCGGCGAGGCGAGATAGTGGCTCTGGGCACAGTGGAGGTGAACGGCGGCGACGACGTGCTCAGTTGCGTGGGAGGGAGAGAGCCAGGGGAGGAGATGGGGACGAGGGAGTGAGCGAGAGGGTTCCAGGGGGTGCGTGGTGCCACTAGAGAAGGCCAGGGCGTCGAGAAGGGGCGGCAAGCAGGAGGTGGCCGGGGCGCGTGTGCGCACACGGCGGCCACACGCCCTCCTGCCCACTGGCAGGAGGTGGAAGACGGCAGGGAGGAGCCCATGGTGCGCTGGGCTGGCTTTGCCCAGCTGGGCTGCTACAGTGCCAGGCTAGGTGGGCTTTGCCAGGTAAGTTTCCTTTCTTTTTATTATTTCCTGTTTTCTATTTTTTCTGCAACTTGATGGCTTTATTAAAAATACTTAGGCACACTCAAAAATCATGAAACTGCTCATGCTCACTGTTGGGAATATATCCTACAGTAAACATTTCAGTTTACGATCATTTGGGCATTTAAAATATTTTATAGCATTTAAATGCCCAAATGCAAATACTATATGATTTAGTTCAGTGACCCTCTATTGTCCTAGAAAAGTGTGCACCATTTTTGCTAGAGGTTCTAGACCAAGGTAAAGATGATGAACATTTTAGAAGGGCATTTTGGGTTCATTGAAAATGATTTTTGTAAACCCTAGTTGGTTTAAGGGGGTGCTGGGAGTTCTGTCATCCCCATTTCAACTTTCTGTAGATTTAAACATGATGCAACACCACATGCTAGCACTAGACATTACCATAAAGTGATCCAAGATCACATTGAGTCCATAGTGTTCTAAATGATCTATTTGCTCAAGTGCTTAGTGATATTGCCCCCAAAACCCTCAGCCACTTTCTCTACCCAAATATGCCCAAACCCTAATTTCCAACTCGGCCACACCGATATTTCCTACCTGAACTACCGAGTTCATCTGGACTTAGCCACTGCCAAAACCCTAACAATTCGGTCCCACCGATATGGATCTCGGTCCCACCGAGATGGCCTTGTCAGCTCTTTGTTGCTTGTTGCAATTATTTCGGTTCCACCGAGATGTTGCAATCGGTCTCACCGAGATGGCTTGATTGAATCTCTATTGTCTTGTTGCTTCACTTCTATCACGCCCAATATGCGACCCTATCCAAGAGGAACTCGAAGGTCCCCCCAAGAATAGAAGCGCATATTGAAGACGCTTTGCAAGGTGGATATCATTACATCGTACCATTACATAATAGATGGGGATACATACAAAGGCATACAAGTGCCACATGAATACAACAAACATTATACAGAAGAGAGGCATCCGACTATAGATGAAAACAAACAGAAAACACAAATGACATCCACTCTGCTAGCCCAGGCTGCCGACCAGGAACCTATCCCCTGATCGAACAGGAAGAAGAAGCAGAAGAAGAACTCCAAAGCAAGCAAACATCGCTCTGGCGTCAGTTCATCGCATTACCTGTACCTCCAACTGTTGTTGTAGTAACCTGTGAGCCACGAGCACTCAGCAATCCCATTACCATGGGTATCAAGTCAACAAAGCTTAATGGGTAAGTAATGGATAAGTAGTGAGGTTGCAGCAACACTAAGCATTTATATGATGGCTAACTTATGAGTACAAGAATAAGAAGAGAAACCACGCATATGGTTGAGGGAGTCCTGGATTACGGGGTATCCGGACAACCGGACTATATACTTTGTCCGGACTATTGCAGCGTGAAGATACAAGACTCAAGACTTCGGCCCGTGTCCGGATGGGACTCTCCTTGGCGTGGAAGGCAAGCTTGGCGATCCGGATATTGTGTTTCCTTCCTTGTAACCGACTCCATGTAAACCCTAGCCCTCTCCGGTCTCTATATAAACCGGAGAGGTTGGTCCTTAGAAGGCCAATCACAATTACAATCATACCATCATAGGCTGGCTCTTAGGGTTTAGCCTCTACGATCTCATGGTAGATCTACTCTTGTACTACCCATATCATCAATATTAATCAAGCAGGAAGTAGGGTTTTACCTCCATCGAGAGGGCCCGAACCTGGGTAAACATCTGTGTCCCTTGCTTCCTGTTACCATCAGCCTTGACGCACAGATCGGGACCCCCTACCCGAGATCCGCCGGTTTTGACACCGACATTGGTGCTTTCACTGAGAGTTCCTCTGTGTCGTCGCTACGGGGCTTGATGGCGCCTCCAATCATCAACAACACGGTCCAGGGCGAGACTTTTCTCCCCGGACAGATCTTCGTGTTCGGTGGCTTCGCACCGCGGGCCAATTCGCTTGGCCATCTGGAGCAGATCGACAGCTACACCCCTGGCCATCGAATCAGGTTCGGAAACTTGAACTACACGGCGGATATTCACGGAGACTTAATCTTCGACGGATTTGAGCCTGCGCCAGGAGCACCGAACAATCACGATGGGCACGGCTTAGACCTGCTGTCGGACAATGCACGGGATATCACCCCTGAAGTAGCTCCGGATTTACATCCGGAGCAGGTTGCGTTGCCTGAAGACGGAGGGGTGGACCCCGCCCCACAGGCCGTACCCCCATCGGCGATAGAG
This sequence comes from Triticum aestivum, assembly GCF_018294505.1. Taxonomy (NCBI): domain Eukaryota; kingdom Viridiplantae; phylum Streptophyta; class Magnoliopsida; order Poales; family Poaceae; genus Triticum; species Triticum aestivum. The sequence continues at coordinate 203,849,363 of NC_057807.1, read as the reverse complement.
CCAAACACGGGCCTCACTTCTGAGGAGGCATGTGACTCCGGAACCCCGGACTCGTATCCGGTTGTAGGTTCCTGTTCGCGCATTCTCGAGCCGGTTGAGCCAGGTTGGGCTCCGGTAATGGAGTTCACCGCTGCGGACATCTTCCGACACTCGCCCTTTGGCAACATGCTGAACTCATTAAAAACTCTCTCTTTGACAGAAAATTTCGGGCCGAACTATGTCCGACTCGAGTGGGGAGCAGGCGACGAAGAAATTCGTTACCCACCTACCACCCACTTCATAGCCATGATTGATGATTTAACCGACGTGCTTGACTTCGACTCCGAAGGCATCGACGGTATGGACGACGATGCAGGAGAAGATTCAGAACCTATGGGGTACCGGACTTCCGCCTCATCACACGACATATACATGGTGGATACGCCCAAGGAAGACGACAGTGACAATCCGAAAGATAAAACCCCTGGGCAAAAGCCAAAGCGACGGCGTAGACGCCGTTCCAAGTCTAGCAGCAGTAAAAATATCAGCAAGAGCACCAGAAGGATCGATACTCCGGTCAACCCCGAAGGCAACAACGACCACACGGAACCAGCGATCGAGCAGGACGAACCAGGTCACGCCGAACACAGCTCGGAGCAGACACCCCAAGACAATGATCCAGAGGGACAAGTTCGTCAAACCAGCCCAGGACAAGAAGACAGTCTGGACGATGATGCATTCATCATCCCGGAAGAATGCGTGGAACGAGAAAACCTCCACAGGAAGCTTATGGCCACAATTAGAAGTCTAAAGAAGCAGAAGCAACGGCTTAAAGTCGCACAGGAAATGCTCAACCGCAGATGGAACAAAGTGCTAGACACTGAAGAAAGATATGGCGATGATCGCCATACAAAGAGCTACCCAAAACGTAAGCTACTGCCAGAATTCGATGACGATGCCGTTCCACCAAAGAGTAACCTCCATAACCACAACAAAGCAGCTACAGACGCCGCGCACGACCTACGTGAGCACCTGGATAAGAAAGCTGGCGCAGCTAGGTCCATCTACGGATCTAAAGGACACACCCCGGCGAGGGACTGTAGTCATCAAAACGATTATGCCAATCAAATGCCAGCTCGGAATAAACACCGGTCACAACAACAGCCGACGGCATGCCACAACACGTCCAGATACAGAGGGGCCACTCACCCCCTGTGCTTTACCAAAGAGGTACTGGACCATGAATTTCCACAGGGCTTTAAACCTGTAAACATAGAGGCATACGACGGAACGACAGACCCAGGGGTCTGGATCGAGGACTTTATCCTGCATATACACATGGCTCGTGGGGATGACCTCCACGCCATCAAATACCTTCCCCTCAAGCTAAAGGGACCAGCTAGACACTGGTTGAAAAGCCTCCCCGAAAATTCAATTGGGAGTTGGGAGGAACTCGAAGACGCTTTCAGGGCCAATTTTCAAGGGACTTATGTCCGGCCTCCGGATGCTGACGATTTAAGTCACATAATCCAACAGCCCGGAGAGTACGCCCGCAAGCTTTGGAATAGATTCCTCACTAAGAAGAATCAAATTGTTGATTGTCTGGATGCCGAAGCCTTAGTGGCATTCAAACACAGCATCCGTGACGAGTGGCTCGCCAGACACCTCGGCCAAGAAAAGCCAAGGACAATGGCATCCCTAACAAGCCTTATGACCCGCTTTTGCGCGGGTGAAGATAGCTGGCTAGCCTGTAAAGGCACCAGCGACCCCAGCACATCCGAAATAAGGGATGGCAACGGGAAGCCACGGCGTAATAAAAACAAACGCCAAAACAAGGAAGAGAGCCCGGACAACACAACGGTTAATGCCGGATTCAGGGGCTCTCGACCTAATCAGCAAAAGAAGCCATCTAAAGGAAGAAAAGAAGGACCATCCGGTCTGAACAGAGTCTTGGACAGACTGTGCCAAATTCATGGCACCCCTGACAAGCCTGCAAACCACACGCACAGAGAGTGCTGGGTCTTCAAACAGGCCGGCAAATTAAATGCCGAACACAAGGGAACGGAGACACCAAGTGAAGACGAGGATGAACCTCGCCAGCCGAACACTAGGGGACAGAAAAAATTCCCGCCAGAGGTTAAAACAGTGAACATGATCCACGCGACTCGTACATCCATGAGAAGGCACGAACGCGCGCATAGAGACGCGCACGATATAGAGCCCATCATACCCTCACTTAACTACTGGATGCCTTATCCGATCACTTTCGATCACTTGGATGGCTGAACTAGTATTCAGCATGGAGGATCAAAGGCCTTGGTGCTTGACCCAATAATCGACGGATACCGTCTCACCTGGGTCCTCATGGATGGCGACAGTAGTCTCAATTTAATATACGAGGACATTGTCCGCAGGATGGGGATAAACCCATCCAGAATCAGCCAAAGCAACACCACCTTTGAAGGGGTGATACCAGGCGTTGAAGCCTACAGCAGGGGCTCCATCATACTAGAGGTAACATTTGGCTCTCCAGGCAACTCCAGAAGCGAAGAGGTACTCTTCATCATTGCACGCTTCCAAAGCGACTATCACACAGTGCTCGGAAGAATGGCCTTCGCCCGCTTCAATGCATTGCCACACTATGGCTACCTTACACTCAAGATGCCCGGTCCACGTGGCGTCATCACCGTTAGCAGAATAACAAAGCGCTCTTCACGCGCAGAGGAACACGCGATGGCCCTAGCGGCCAGACTATAAGCAACCTCCAATATCAAAAAAATTAACTGGTCGTTAAGACCACGGACACGGTTAGACGAGTCCGGTAGCCCAGATTGAACCAGGGCACCGTATATGTAATACTATAGCGGATACCAGGGGCTATAAATACTTAATAAAGCCCCAAGCTTGGCTCAACCTTATTGGCAGGCCATCACCTTACACTTTTACTATCCATCGCATACTTAAGTTGTAATCTCCTATGAGTTTTCTTTTTCCACAGACAATGTTCGCGCGATACCCTTCTAGGATATGGCACAACGGAGATAAAGGCGCAGACGTGCAGCAGGGCCCTGCTCAACAGGTTTCTTTTTAGATTAAGCCCTTGTGTAAACCTTTTCTATTGCCTCTTGTTGCTTAACCATCCAATGGGTTCCATACCCACAGAGGATACTGTCGTCTTTGGCATTTCGCCATGACAGATCAATGCACGTACCTGGAAACACAGGGTTTATCAATGGGCATTCTTGAGCCCATCATCCGTTATAAAGTCTGAATACCTTCGGGAGTGTTCGGCGTCACGACTTTGGCCTTATATGCATCAGCTCTGAATCATGTCTTTGGTCAAATGTTGGGTTAGCCCGGCTCCTAGGTTTGCCGCCTGACGTTCCATTATTATCGGCTAGGGTGGCCAAAGGAGAACTACTGCGATTGTGCCCTGGTTATTCCGGATGAGCACCTCAGTTGAGAAAGCCGAAAACTGACTGTCATGATACAGCGAGAGACTGATCAACCACTCGAAAACTCACCGGAATCTCTAGGATTCATCCGCATTAACAAAGGGCCATTTCCCGGCCAAATACATACGCGCCCGTATTCGGATGCACGCGAAGGTACCAGGGGCTACATAGTAGCCCCAACGTTAGAATCCCGCGGCTAAGCGAAAGTGTTACAGCTATATAGTCCGGTTGCCTAGTTCGACGTGCGATCACCTCCTTAATGGACCAAGACGTTGGATCAAGTGTGATTAAGCACATTTTTCGCGAACACTCCCGCATTGTATGCGTGGGGGCTGAAGCCAACGACTGCTAACTTTCGGATTACATATATATCTACAAACGGCCACATAGGGGACACAATCATATTTTCAGGCAAACAGTATAAATATAGCCTTATAATTAAAATAAACATTGTTTTTACATTAATTCGATTCATCACTCGAACAATACACTCTTCGAGCACTGCGCCTCTCTCAGGCGGGCACCCTCTGTGACCTGCGCCAAGTAGTGCTCGGCTGGATATTGGCCCCCCACCGGATCCTGGGACGCTATAATGGTGGCATCCATATCCGTCCAATACGCTTTAATGCGGGCAAGGGCCATCCGTGCACCTTCTATGCACGCCGACCTTCTTATGGCATCGATCCGGGGCACGGCCCCAAGGAATTGTTGCACCAAGCCAAAGTAACTATCCGGCTTAGGCCCCTTCGGCCAAAGATGGTCTATTATAGACCGCATTGCAAGTCAGGACAACTGGTGAAGCTCCGCTACAGCAGCCATCTTGTCACTTAATGGCAGCGGGCATGTGGGAGCATTGAATTGCGACCAGAAAAGCCTCTCCACTTCCTTATCACCTTGATCTTTGAAGAACTTGGCAGCGTCAGCCGCACTCTTCGCCAAATCCGCATATGCGTCCGCAGGACTCCAGCGTCCATCCAGGGGAGCGTACTTAGGATCGAAAAACCTCTTCCACAGCAAATAGGAGCTCCCAGCCGTGATTTTACCGGCCTGTTGAAGCTCCTCCCGCGCACCCCTGAGCTCGGTCCGTATTTCCTTGGTGGCATTAAGTGCCTTGTTCAGGTCGGCCGAACTATCCTCATGCTCCTTTTTAAGGAGCTCATACCGGTCAGCGGCATTTTTTAACTCGATAGCCATTTCAGCTATCTTTTCCTCGCTTCGGCGATGAGCAGCCTGTTCGGCTCTCAATTCCTCGGCCGCCCTTAGGGCAGCCGCATTGCTCACCTGAGCTTGTTCCTTGGCTAGAGCAAGTTCCGCCCTCAGGGCCTCCACGGCAGCAGCACCATCTACAGTCCAAACATATTACATTAATATATGCCACCTTAACATTTTTCCCTACAAGGGAAGGCAGGGCACATACCTTGTGATTGGTCCAGCCGCTCATTCACGAGCGTGATATCGGCATCAATTGATCCAATTTGCCTCGCTAGTTCGGCAACTTCAACGGACTGATTGGCGGCCGGACCCACAGTTACCTGCACGTATTTACAAATCAGTCATTGGTTTATGATCCCCCATTTGCCGCCTAGGGCGGGCAACCAGAGTCTCACGGGCTACTATCTATATGGAGCACACCTACCACGTGCCTCACAACCAAAGAAATAGTGTATTCTTCATTACATACCTCAAAGCCTCTGAGCAGACTTGTGAATGCTTCATTCAAACCGCTTGTAGCGGATGAAATCTTCTCGAGCACCGCGCTCATTAATGAGCGGTGCTCCTCCGAGAGCACAACTCGCTCCAGTAAGCCCGTCAGTACGTCCAGACTCAGGGCGGCTGCCGTATTGGCTTCCGGCTTCGGCAGATCTGGACTCCTCCGTGACGACACCTCGGTGTCGCCCGCTTCATGAGTCGGAGAGGCGGGTGGGGTCTCGCTCTCCATCATCTCTGGAGGAAGGTCCCCCGAAGACGAACCCTGTTGAGAAGAGCTGCTATCCGGACTACAAAAAGTTGAATCCTAGTTATTGATCCAGGAGAAATACAATACCCTCAAATTAATGATTGACTTACAGCTTGGTGGAGGGCTGGCCCGTTGGCGGGCATGACGCGGTGAGGATGCCCGTCGCAGCAGAGCCCCTTGGTGATACCTTCTTCCCTTGCTTGGGCATCTTCGTCTCCAAGTCTTCGGAAGCAACCCTTTTCTTCCCGCGCAGGGAGGAGGCCTTAGCCTCCCCATCCCGATTATCCTCCTTGGGGGAGGTATCAATTCCCCCGGTTCGAATGCGTAGCGTGTGGGATTCGGTTTGTTCGTTCTTCCCCTTGTCTTTCCCCGAGGGTATTTTGCTGAGTACCCGGTCGAGCATCTTGGCCATGGCAGGGCCGGGCGAGCCTTCGGGAAGTGGCGCCGGACACCTGATTCTCTCCGTCTTGCTGAGCCATTCCTAGCCGCGGATGATTTTCAGAATAAACAATTATGAAAAATGCAAAACGAGGTGTCCGGTATCAAGGCTACTTACTTGGGTATCTAGGCGATTGCAGCTTAGGCCCGCATCCTCGGTGGTGTCCGGACACTCTACTTTCTGTCCGAAGAATAATTTGCACATCTCTTCGAGCTTCAAGCCGAAGAAGTGCTTGTGATAGAGGCAAAGGTGTCCCGTCTTTCGATGAGATGATGGATATCGCTTTGGTGGAAGTCGACTTTGACGATCCGACTACGAACGTGCGAGGACGTCGCGCCTTAGCAATCGCTAAACCAACTCCGAGAGGTTATTGACCACGCCGGAGCACGATCAACCTGACCACGAGGGTCTGTTTCCTGCGAGTAAACGAAGAACAAGCAAGAAACTGAGATTGCAATCTGGATATTGCGAATATAAGATGAAGGCTTTATTGATCAAGGTGGGGTTCTGTGACGCCTTTGTCTGGTCGTTGAACACAAACGAAGTACGCGAAGTTGCAGCTATGGCGAACTTTAATCTAAACAAAACCCAAAGTCTAAATGGTGCCCTAAGGGCTGTATATATGGAGGAAGAGGGGGGAATTTCGTGGCCCTTGGTGGAGGGGTCCGAAATCAACCCTATCTCTTGTTTCCCCACACATACGGACTCTAAAAATAGCCTATACTTATGTATTTCGAAATTACATGGGCCTGGCCCAATAATAAGGTGACGCAGCACCTAGAATAGCCTCTAGACGAAATTTATGAAGTGGCATCTTGTATATTTCGTCCAAGGCTTCATGCACCCATTATGGTGGCTTCAAAGTCCTGAAATCATCACTTGTAACTCCGTTCTTGTTCCCCTTGCGCATGCCATCATCTCCATGCTTGTTCTTGCTCCAATGTTCATCCTTCTCCAAGCTAGGCCCTTCATTTGTAAGCAAAACAAATGTATCCAATTTAGGCAGCATCATATTCTCATGAACATTAGAATCATTACCAAGAAACGAAAGTACCTGGTAATTTAGTTGGCGTGCGCGAGCTCTAGTAATTGGTCCAGTATGTATAGCAGCAGGGGCTGTGGGTGTAACAATGGTATTGATGTCCTCATCATCCTCCCCTTCTTGAAATGAAGTCGTCCTCGACGGAAGTTCATCTTCCTCACCCAAATAAGGCTTCAAATCTGCAATGTTAAAAGTGGGACTAACCCCAAAATCTGCAGGCAGCCCAAGTTTATATGCATTATCATTTATTTTCTCCAACACCTTAAAGGGACCATCAGCACGTGGCATTAGCTTTGATTTGCACAAATCAGGAAATCTATCCTTACGCAAATGTAACCAAACAAGATCTCCAGGTGCAAACACAATATGTTTTCTACCCTTATCTCCAGCAAGCTTATATTTAGCATGCATACGCTCAATGTTTTCCTTAGTTAACTCATGCATTTTTAAAATCAATTCAGCACGTTCTTTAGCATCAAAATTAATCTTCTCCGAAGATGGAAGAGGCAACAAGTCAATAGGTGCACGATGTAGGAAACCATACACAATTTCAAAAGGGCACATCTTAGTAGTAGAATGCAATGAACGATTATAAGCAAATTCAATGTGAGGCAAGCATTGTTCCCACATTTTCTTATTATTCTTCAAAACAGCCCTAAGCATAGTAAACAATGTTCTATTGACTACTTCAGTTTGTCCATCAGTTTGAGGTTGACAAGTAGTACTAAAAAGTAGTTTAGTCCCCAACTTAGCCCATAAACATCTCCAAAAGTGGCTAAGAAATTTAGTATCACGATCTGAAACAATAGTATTTGGTACACCATGCAAGCGAATAATTTCACGAAAGAACAAATCAGCAACATTAACAACATCGTCGCTTTTATGACATGGTATAAAGTGTGCCATTTTCGAGAATCTATCCACGACAACAAATATGCTATCCCTCCCCTTCTTTGTTCGAGGTAAACCTAAAACAAAGTCCATAGATATATCCTCCCAAGGAACACTAGGTACAGACAAAGGCATATATAAACCATGAGGATTGAGTCGTGACTTAGCTTTTTGACATGTAGTGCAGCGAGCAACAAAGCGCTCAACATCCTGTCTCATCTTTGGCCAAAAGAAATGTGTAGCAAGTACGTCCTCCGTCTTCTTCACGCCAAAGTGTCCCATTAGTCCTCCTCCATGCGCCTCCTGCAACAACAAAAGACGAACGGAGCTAGCTGGAATGCATAGCTTGTTAGCACGGAACACAAATCCATCATTAACGACGAACTTGTTCCAAGTTGTTCCTTATTTACAATTCTGCAATACATCTTTAAAATCAGCATCATGCACATATTGATCTTTGATGGTCTCCAAACCAAATATTTTGAAGTCAAGTTGTGAAAGCATAGTATAGCGACGAGACAATGCATCAGCAATAACATTTTCTTTACCCTTCTTGTGTTTAATGACATAAGGGAAAGTCTCAATGAATTCAACCCATTTAGCATGTCTACGATTCAGTTTAGCTTGACTTTTAATATGTTTCAAAGATTCATGATCAGAATGTATAACAAATTCCTTGGGCCATAAATAATGTTGCCATGTTTCTAAAGTCCGAACAAGAGCATATAATTCTTTATCATAAGTAGAATAATTCAGACTAGGCCCACTCAATTTTTCAGAAAAGTATGCAACAGGTTTGCCATCTTGTAATAACACACCTCCTAATCCAATTCCGCTAGCATCACATTCAAGCTCAAAAGTCTTATTAAAATCAGGAAGTTGGAGTAAAGGAGCATGTGTCAACTTATCTTTCAACACTGTGAAGGCTTCTTCCTGTGCGGTACCCCAAACAAAAGGCACATCCTTCTTTGTAAGCTCATTGAGAGGTGCAGCAATGGTGCTGAAATCTCTCACAAAACGCCTACAGAATCCAGTGAGGCCAAGAAAACTCCTCACTTGTGTTACCGTTTTCGGCTGCGGCCAACTCTCAATAGCTTCAATCTTGGCTTTATCAACTTCAATTCCCTGTGGAGTAACAACATAGCCAAGAAAAGACACTCGGTCAGTGCAAAAGGTGCACTTCCCAAGGTTACCAAACAAACGTGCATCACGTAGAGCAATAAAAACAGCACGTAAATGTTCCAAATGTTCCTCCAAAGATCTTTGTCGAGAAGCTCTTGTACTTGACGCATAATCTCCTTCGTCTCCTCTGGATTGGTACGATATGGCGCACGGTTTGGCAGTGAAGCACCGGGAATTAAGTCAATTTGATGCTCAATCCCTCGAATAGGCGGTAATCCCGGTGGCACATCTTGTGGAAAGACGTCAGCGAACTCCTGCAAAATGTTAGTGACAGCAGGAGGCAAAGAGGAAGGCACATCCTCAAATGTAAATAATGCCTCTTTGCACACAAAAGCATAGCAAACAGATTTGCTAAAATCTAGCTCATCAATATCAGATTTAGTGGCAAGTAAACATGCACTTTTCAATTTAATTTCAGAAGCAACACTAGATGGTTTATTATTAGGCTTCATTCGTTGCTCAAATTCTTTTGCCACAATCTGATTTTCACTCTTATGTTTCTCCTGTTTTGCTTTATTAGCTCTATTAATATCATCTTTCAAAATGGACTCAGGAGTCATAGGAAGCAAAGTAATATTTTTATCCTTATGAACAAGAGTATACCAATTGTTTCTACCATGGTGTACAGAATTTTTATCAAATTGCCATGGTCGACCAAGTAATAAAGAACATACTTGCATAGGTACCACATCACAATCAACATAATCAGCATATGTAGAGATACTAAAATGCACACGAACAGTATGTGTTACCTTAACCTTGCCGCTGTTGTTGAACCATTGGATAGCTTCTCCACCATCTCCATGCTAGCCAAGTTGTTGCAGCTCCCTCCGTCTATGATGACGCGCACAGAACGTTCCTTCACAACTCCCTTGGTATGGAACAAATTGTGCCTCTGATTTTGCTCAGCTTGTGTGACCTACACACTTAAAACACGTTGAGCAACTAAACATTCATACCTGTCAGCGTCTTCAGGAGCCATGTATTGCGTCTCATGATCAGAATCATCTCCACCATGTTCTTCACGTGTAATAAGAGCCAAAGTCTCCTCATCATAGTCACTAGCGGACTCATACCCACCATCCTCGGTAGCAATCATCACACGCTGAGATTTGCATTCTCTCGCATAATGACCTCTTCGCTTACAACGACGACAAATAATATCACTTGTGTGCCAAGTTGATGCCATGGAAGAAGAAGAGCTCTGTGTAGGTCCGGCAGGTGCGCTCTTGGCAGATAGTGGTGGTTGTGACTGCTTTCTTGTATCACGGCTGGAGGTAGCAGCTGATGGAGGTGCTTGTGTAGTGGAAGTAGAGGATGCACGCGGTGTCCATGATGAAAGTCGACCTGCAGAAAAGTTAGTTCGCGCCAATGCTTGTCGATCCTACACTTCACGTTCAGCTTTACAAGCAAGATGGAATAAACGAGTGATATTAATGTACTCCTTATACTCTAGAATGGTTTGAATCTCTTTATTTAATCCACCCATAAAACGTGCAAGCATAGCTTCATTCTCCTCAACAATACCACATCTAATCATGCCAGTTTGTAATTCTTGATAATATTCTTCTACAGAATTTTTTCCTTGTCTTAAACGCTGCAATTTTTGAAGCAATTCACGTTGATAATATGGTGGAACCCAACGAGTACGCATAGCAGTTTTCAAAGCAGCCCAAGTAGCGGGAATAGGATATAATCTACAATGTTCAGACCAGCATACACATGCAAAACTAGTGAAAGCACAAACAGCAGCAGCAACCCGTCTCTCCTCGGGATATTGTAAACATGTAAAACGTTGTTCAGTTTCTAACTCCCAAGTAAGATATATATCAGGAACATATCTACCCTCAAATGGTGGAATATTCAATTTCAGTTTAGGAATATGGACATCATCTCGTACCTGAGGTGGTGGTGCAGGCCTACCATTACGAATATATACCTGAGGTCGACCTGCTGGTGGTGGTGCTGGTGGCTCCACGTAGTTCTGATTTTGATCAACCTCATCCTCATAATCGCCCGCATACTCATCATCCTCCTGGGTACCAGCAGCTGCAGTAGCAGGAGCCAAAGAAGCACCAACAACAGTAGCAGCGGCACCAGAATTTTGTCCTGGCTCAATAGGAACACGCTGTGCTCGTCCATACTGATTCGGAAGGGGGCGTAATTGTTGTTGTTGCAGAGGTGCGATAGGTGCAGCTGACGGTGGTTGTGGAAAGCGCGCGAGCAATTCATTAAACTTGCTATCAAGCTTTGTTTCAAACGTCTTCTCAATGCCATCTATCTTCTCCATGGCCTCGTCAAATCTGTTTAGCACATCTTGCACCTGTCCACTCATCATTTGCTGAAATTTATCATGTAGCTGTTTGTTCGTCAGGTTCTCCCAATCAGTCTCATCGTCTTGTGATCCTACCATGGTTAGCAGCAAATAGAAACACACAAGAATATGATCCTACAGACTACTAAGAAGTGGTGGTGGTGTATCACAAACCTGTGAAGCAAATCTCAAATTCTTACCAGTTCTTACCCAGCAGCAGGCGGTGATCAACAACCGTTGTAGTCAAAACTCTCAAAGCTTGGATAAAGCGATTACCAGGGAGAGTCAAACACAGGACGTAAATGTATGAGGAGCTGGGAAGGCTTATAATATGGTAGCAAAAAGGGTCAGCAATAATCAATTCAGAGATGCAAAGTTGAATAAACGCTCAACGACGGTACTGTGCTGGTCCTAGGCTAGACTGTGCTAGAGACGCGAGCCTAGAACACCAACAAAATCACGGCGCGGCACGTAAACAAGGGAGGAGCACACTCTGAATTTTTTCTCTCTTTTTTTGCACTTTTTTTCCTTTTTTTTTGCTCCGCAACAATTTTTTTTCGAAAAAGTCTACAAATGGTCTAAAAACTGCCTAGCCAGAATTTTCCAGACTTAGTTTTTTTTTTGAAACTGGAACTATTTTTCTTCTGCGGATGGCTCGGAAGTTGGGGAGTCCTCCGCTGTCACGACTCGGAGTATCGCGTGATCTGGAAATCGAGAACAATGCAACAATTACTGGACTCGGACTAGGACTGGTGGCGAAGATGAAACTGGTGGAACTCGGACTGGTGGCGGAGATGAATCTGGTGGAACTCGGACTGGTGGCGGATATATGTTGCAGGTGGACTCGCATGGGCGTGATGGCGACGGATATATGGTGGCGTATATGGATTCGGATTGGCGGTGAATATGTGGTGGTGGTATATGGCAGCAGCGACGTGACAACCTGTGAACAGAACTCGAAACTCTAAAAGACTAGACGCTAAGACCAGCAACTTGACACGACGATGCAACCGCAAATTCAACAAAGCAAATACATAAAAGATTATGCAAAGGCTCAGATTGGTTCGGATGGGATGAACTAACCCTAATTTTTTTTGGCTTTTTCGTGGACTACAGGTATGGAGAACAAACTCGATCTAAACTACGAAAAACTGTAAAATCTCACCGAGCAACCTGGAAATCTGATACCACTTGATATAGGCAAAGGTGTCTCGTCTTTCGATGAGATGATGGCTATCGCTTTGGTGGAAGTCGACTTTGATGATCCGACTATGAACGTGCGAGGACGTCGCACCTTAGCAATCGCTAAACCAACTCCGAGAGGTTATTGACCACGCCGGAGCACGATCAACCTGACCACGAGGGTCTGTTTCCTACGAGCAAACGAAGAACAAGCAAGAAACTGAGATTGCAATCTGGATATTGCGAATATAAGATGAAGGCTTTATTGATCAAGGTGGGGTTCTGTGATGCCTTTGTCTGGTCGTTGAACACAAACGAAGTACGCGAAGTTGCAGCTATGGCGAACTTTAATCTAAACAAAACCCAAAGTCTAAACGGTGCCCTAAGGGCTGTATATATGGAGGAAGAGGGGGGAATTTCGTGGCCCTTGGTGGAGGGGTCCGAAATCAACCCTATCTCTTGTTTCCCCACACATACGGACTCTAAAAATAGCCTATACTTATGTATTTCGAAATTACATGGGCCTGGCCCAATAATAAGGTGATGCAGCACCTAGAATAGCCTCTAGACGAAATTTATGAAGTGGCATCTTGTATATTTCGTCCAAGGCTTCATGCACCCATTATGGTGGCTTCAAAGTCCTGAAATCATAACTTGTAACTCCGTTCTTGTTCCCCTTGCGCATGCCATCATCTCCATGCTTGTTCTTGCTCCAATGTTCATCCTTCTCCAAGCTAGGCCCTTCATTTGTAAGCAAAACAAATGTATCCAATTTAGGCAGCATCATATTCTCATGAACATTAGAATCATTACCAAGAAACGAAAGTACCTGGTAATTTAGTTGGCGTGCGCGAGCTCTAGTAATTGGTCCAGTATGTATAGCAACAGGGGCTGTGGGTGTAACAATGGTATTGATGTCCTCATCAGCTTGATAGTCCACGGACCCTCCGGATTGAACTCCCACATCCGGAGAGGCCGACGTTGGCATGGCAACATCCGTCGGATTAACATGACTTGCATTATGCTGACGAGGTTAATGTCCCTCCCAAGAAGCTCCCGGATGTGATTCTGCAGTACTGGTACATCACCAGCGAGCCCCCAATTCCGTCCTACGTCTGTCCAAGACGCCAACTGCGATGGAGGGCCCGAGCGGAACTCGGGGGCAGCCACCCACTTTGTGCCTCTAGGGGCCATGACATAAAACCACCTCCATTGCCATACATCGGATACTTCTTGAAAAGAACACTCTGGCCATGGGGCATCGGCGTTCCTGCTTATTACAGCACCTCCGCACTCCACATGTCGCCCCTCGATCATCTTCGGCGTCACATCGAAGGTCTTAAGCCATAAGCCGAAGTGTGGGGTGACGTGGAGAAAAGCCTCGCACACGATAATGAACGACGAGATATGGAGGATAGCGTCTGGAGCCAGATCATGAAAATCCAACCCATAATAGAACATGAGCCCCCTCACAAAGGGATCGAGGGTAAAGCCCAAGACGTGAAGGAAGTGTGGGACAAAAATGACGCACTCATTAGGCTCCGGTGTGGGGATGACCTGCCCTGGAGCAGGAAGCCTGTGCTGGATGTCGGCAGTCAGGTATCCGACCTCCCTAAGCTTCACAATGTCGTCCTCCTGAATCAAGGAGGCCGCCCACCGGCCTTGAGGGACAGATCCGGACATATTGGAGGATCTGGGGTGTTGAAGCTTGGGTTTCGAGTGTTAGAACTCGAGGTGCGAGAAGGCACGAGGAAGGTGGAAAAGAGGCATAGGTCTCGACCCCTTTATAAAGGGGGTGAATATCAAGAGTCCTTGGTGTGACCGTTTGAGGCTTATGTAGAAACACAAGGAGTTATACCAACGGCCATTGTGGGGGCACGCACGCCCATATTTATGGAAAATCCCATAATAAGAGGAACACGATCTCTGCCTCGACGGGACGTGCCAATAAAACCGCCTCGTAACACGAGTCGAGGTGGGGTAAGAAACACCGGTTCATGTTGGACCAGGCCATGATGCAAGGGCACGACGCCCGAAGATTGCCAACGGATCGGGTTTATGCTATGTGAAGATCATCTTGCAGATCCAGACACGGTCTACGTGTTCGATAACTACTTTGGAGTATTCGAAGAAGGAACCCGCCTTGCAATGCCGAAGACAATACTGCGTGCCGGACTCATCGTCATTGAAGCCTGGTTCAGGGGCTACTGAGGGAGTCCTGGATTAGGGGGTATTCGGACAGCCGGACTATATACTTTGTACGGACTATTGGAGCGTGAAGATACAAGACTCAAGACTTTGGCCCGTGTCCGGATGGGACTCTCCTTGGCGTGGAAGGCAAGCTTGGCGATCCGGATATTGTGTTTCCTTCCTTGTAACCGACTCCATGTAAACCCTAGCCCTCTCCGGTGTCTATATAAACCGGAGAGGTTGGTCCTTAGAAGGCCGATCACAATTACAATCATACCATCATAGGCTAGCTCTTAGGGTTTAGCCTCTACGATCTCGTGGTAGATCTACTCTTGTACTACCCATATCATCAATATTAATCATGCAGGAAGTAGGGTTTTACCTCCATCGAGAGGGCCCGAACCTGGGTAAACATCTGTGTCCCTTGCTTCCTGTTACCATCAGCCTTGACGCACAGATCGGGACCCCCTACCCGAGATCCGCCGGTTTTGACACCGACAATGGTCGCAAACTAGTAATGATTAATAAGTGATTCTGAACTACCTACAAGTCAAACATAACCCCACCGTGTTCTCTTCTCGAACTCACTCGAAAAGAGATAGTCACGGTTAAACACATGGTTGATGTATTTTATTTCGGATCTGGCGTCAAGTTCTCTACAACCGGAGTCCCAACTTAGTCCATCACAAACTCTCACGATCCACGGACGAAAAACCTCCTTCCAGAACAACCCGATCAAGCTCGGAATCCTGGTTCACAAGACATTTTGACAATGGTAAAACAAAACCAACAAGACCTCCCGACGTGCCGGCACCCTGATAGTAGCCGTGCGTATCTCGTCTCAGGCCACGACGGATGAGCGAAGCTTACAGTCGCTGAGACCCAAGTTGCCAAGGGGGCGCCACAAGGTGCTCTGTTTTGGACCAACACTCATGAGGAGCAATGGCCCGGGTTGTTGATTAATTATCCTCAGGGTCCGGAAAGTCCCTATGCAAGTTTTAGTTGTTATTAGGCAAATGGTACAACCAAAGTTGGGCCTTGCTGGAAGAGTTTTATTCAAAGCGAACTGTCAAGGGGGCCCATAAACCCTGACCATGTTAGGAACGCAAAATCAAGGAACATAACACCGGTATGACGGAAACTAGGGCGGCAAGAGTGATGAGGACATCAATACCATTGTTACACCCACAACCCCTGCTGTTATACATACTGGACCAATTACTAGAGCTCGCGCAGGCCAATTAAATTACCGGGTACTTTCGTTTCTTGGTAATGATTCTAATGTTCATGAGAATATGATGCTGCCTAAATTGGATACATTTGTTTTGCTTACAAATGAAGGGCCTAGCTTGGAGAAGGATGAACATTGGAGCAAGAACAAGCATGGGGATGATGGCGTGCGCAAGGGGAACAAGAACGGAGTTACAAGTGATGATTTCAGGACGTTGAAGCCACCATAATGAGTGCACGAAGCCTTGGACGAAATATACAAGATGCTACTTCATAATTTTCGTCCACAGGCTATTCTAGGTGCTGCGTCACCTTATTATTGGTCCAGGCCCATGTAATTTCGAAATACTTGATTGTAGGCTATTTTTAGAGTCCGTATGTGTGGGGAAACAAGAGTTAGGGTCGGTTTCGAACCCCTCCCTCAAGGGCCACGAAATCCCCCCCTCTTCCTCCATATATACAACCCTTAGGGCATCGTTTAGACTTAGGGTTTTGTTTAGATTAAAAGTTTGCCATAGTTGCAACTTTGCATACTTCGTTTGTGTTGAACGACCAGACCAAGACGTCACAGAACCCCACCTTCATTAATAAAGCTTTCCTCTTATATTCGCAATATCCAGATTGCAATCTCAGTTTCTTGCTTGTTCTTCGTTTGCTCACAGGAAACAGACCCTCGTGGTTAGGTTGATCGTGCTCCAGCATGGTCAATAACCTCTCAGAAGTTGGTTTAGCGATTGCTAAGGTGCGGCATCTCGCACGTTCGTAGTCGGATCATAAAGGTCGACTCCCACAGAAAACGATAGCCACCATCTCATCGAAACATCAGGACACCTTTGCCTCTATCAAGTGGTATCAGATTTTCAGGTTGCTCGGTGAGATTTTACAGTTTTTCAGAGTTTAGATCGAGTCTGTTTCTTCATACCTACAGTCCATGAAAAAGCCAAAAAAATTAGGGTTAGTTCATCCTATCCGAACCAATCTGAGCCTTTGCATAATCTTTTCTGTATTTGCTTTGTTGAATTTGCGGTTGCATCATCGTGTCAAGTTGCCGGTCTTAGCGTTAGTCCTTTAGAGTTTCGAGTTCTGTTCACAGGTTGTCACGTCGCCGCTGCCATATATCACCACTGCATCATCATCATTGCTGCTGCCATATAGCACCACCGTACCAACTTCATCGCCGTTGCCATACACCACCACCACATATTCACCGCCAATCCGCGTCCATATACACCACCACATATCCACCGCCATCACGCCAATCCGATTCCACCTGCAACATATATCCGCCACCAGTCCAAGTTCCACCAGCATCTCCGCCATCAGTCTGAGTTCCACCAGATTCATCTCCGCCACTAGTTCTAGTCCGAGTCCAGTATTTTGTTACTCTGTTTTGGTTTTCGAGATCAAGCCATACTCCGAGTCATGACAGAGTAGGACTCCCGAACTTTCTTGCTACTTATACATAAAAAATAGTTCCAGTTTCAAAAAAAAGCCCAAGTCTGGAAAATTCTAGCTGGGCAGTTTTTAGACCATTTGTAGAATTTTTTGAAAAAAAATTGTTGCGGAGCAAAAAAAAGTGGAAAAAAGTGCAAAATAAAGTGAAAAAAATTCTAGTGCCGCTGTACCTACTATTGATGCTTCTGTAGCTCCTGTTGCTACTGCCAAGGTGGTGGACCAGTACGAGGATGAGGTTGATCAAAATCAGAACTATGTGCAACCACCAGCACCACCACCACCAGGTCATCCTCATGCATATCATCGCAACGGTAGGGCTGCACCACCACCTGAGGTACGAGATCATGCCAATTTTCCTAAACTAAAATTGAATATTCCACCATTTGAGGGTAGATATGTTCCTGATATATATCTTACTTGGGAGTTAGAAACTAAACAACGTTTTACATGTTTATAATATCCTGAGGAGAGACGTGTTCCTGCTGCTGTTTATGCTTTCAATAGTTTTGCATGTGTTTGGTGGTCTGAACGTTGCAAATTATATCCTATTCCAGCTACTTGGGCTGCTTTGAAAACTACTATGCGTACTCGTTGGGTCCCACCATATTATAATTGTGAATTGCTTCAAAAATTGCAGCGTTTAAGACAAGGAAAAAAATTGTAGAAGAATATTATCAGGAATTACAAACTGGCATGATTAGATGTGGTATTGTTGAGGAGAATGAAGCTATGCTTGCACGTTTTATGGGTGGATTAAATAGAGAGATTCATACCATTCTAGAGTATAAGGAGTATACTAATATCACTCGTTTATTCCATCTCGCTTGTAAAGCTAAACGTGAAGTGCAGGATCGACAAGCATTGGCGCGAACTAACTTTTCTGTAGGTCGGCCATCATCAAGGACACCGTGTGGATCTTCTACTTGCACTGCACCAGCACCACCATCAGGTGCCACCTCCAGCCGTGATACAAGAAAGCAGGCACAACCACCACTATCCGCCAAGAGCGCACCTGCCGGGCCTGCACAGAGCTCTTCTTCCATGGCATCAACAGGGCACACAAGTGATATTATTTGTCGCTGTTGTAAGGGAAGAGGGCATTATGCGCGAGAATGCAAATCTCAGCGTGTGATGATTGCTACTGAGGATGGTGGGTATGAGTCCGCTAGTGACTATGATGAGGAGACTTTGGCTCTTATTACAAGTGAAGAACACGGTGGAGATGATTCTGGTCATGAGACGCAATACATGGCTCCTGAAGACGCTGACAGGTATGAATGTTTAGTTGCTCAATGTGTTTTGAGTGTGCAGGTTACATAAGCTGAGCAAAATCAGAGGCATAATTTGTTCCATACAAAGGGAGTTGTGAAGGAACGTTCTGTTCGCGTCATCATAGATGGAGGGAGATGCAACAACTTGGCTAGCAAGGAGATGGTGGAGAAGCTATCTCTCACCACAAGACCACATCCACATCCTTACTACATCCAATGGTTCAGCAACAACGGCAAGGTGAAAGTAACACGTACTGTTCGTGTGCATTTTAGTATCTCTACATATGCTGATTGTGTTGATTGTGATGTGGTACCTATGCAAGCATGTTCCTTATTACTTGGTAGACCATGGCAATTTGATAAAAATTCTGTACACCATGGTAGAAACAATCAGTATACTCTTGTCCATAAGGATAAAAATATTACTTTGCTTCCTATGACTGCTGATTCCATTTTAAAAGATGATATTAATAGAGCTAGTAAAGCAAAACAGGAGAAAAATAAGAGTGAAAATCAGATTGTGGCAAAAGAATTTGAGCAACAAATGAAGCCTAATAATAAACCATCTAGTGTTGCTTCTGAAATTAAATTGAAAAGTGCATGTTTACTTGCCACCAAATCTGATATTGATGAGCTAGGTTTCAGCAAATTTGTTTGCTATGCTTTTGTGTGCAAAGAGGCATTATTTTCATTCGAGGACGTGCCTTCCTCTTTGCCTCCTGCTGTCACTAACATTTTTGCAGGAGTTCGCTGATGTCTTTCCACAAGACGTGCCACTAGGATTACCTCCCATTCGAGGGATTGAGCATCAGATTGACTTAATTCCTGGCACATCATTACCTAATCGTGCACCATACTGTACCAATCCAGACGAGATGACGGAGATTATGCGTCAAGTACAGGGGCTGCTCGACAAAGTTTTTATACGCGAATCCGTTAGTCCTTGTGATGTTCCTATGATTTTAGTGCCGAAAAAGGATTGTACTCTGCGTATGTGCGTTGATTGTAGAGGCATTAATAATATTACTATTTGTTATCGTCATCCTATTCCTAGGCTAGATGATGCGGAGCATCCCTCAACCATCACCATGGATGTCACACCACCTCCGCAAGCATGGAAAGGACCTACGCCGAGAGCTCGCACATGCACCATCGAAACCGAGGTCACTTCTTTCCTCTTCGAACTCCATGCGATTTCACATGTGAACCGGGTCCTACCTCAAACGGAGATATATTTCATTCTCAGGTACCGAGGAGATGACCGTGTGGAGGCGAGGATGAAGACCCGGACATACAAGAAGAAGGACAAGGAGAGAAGTGTGAAGAACGAGAGGACCGGAGGCCCCTGGACACTTCGGGTGCCCGGACGTGGACATCCCCGGGTGCCCGGTCCCCTAGCAGCCTACCGGCCCCCTCCCTGGACGCCCCGGGTGCCCGGCCTGGTTGGCCCCGGGTGCCCGGCCCTGCTGCTGGGCGCTGCAGCCGCCTCCCCGGGTGCCCGGCCCCTGCACTTGAGCTGCTGCCTCCCCCCGGGTGCCCGGGCTTGGCACCCCGGGTGCCCGGCCCCTCTCCAGCCGGCCCTCGGCCCAGAACGGGTGCCCGACCCCGCCTGGCGCGCGCCTCTGTCTAGTCCAGGTGCCCGGACCCCTTTGCCCCGGGTGCCCGGACCCATCCGAGTGTGTGTGCGTTTTGAGGGTCAGTTTGGACCTTTGTATCCCCCTCTCCCTCTATTTCGTCCCTGGACTATAAGTACCTCCCACCTATCTCATTTAGAGGATAGCTAAGAATAGACACAAATCATAGAGCTTAGCTCATGTACCTCCCCTTGTGGGATTCCTCTTGAGAGACAAGACTACATTGGAGTACAAGACCTCCATTGGAGAAGATCCCTAGGGATTCAAGCCCCCCTTGAGGGAAGGATCTACCTAGATCATCAAGCCCTCATCTCCTTCATAGGATTTGGGATGAACTCTACCATGTATCTTGTTTCGCTTCGATTGTTCATGTACCTTGTGGATCTTGTGTGTTTGTTGGTCTAGTGGATGTGTGATTGGACTTGTTCTTGAGTGTTCCTCTTGTTTTCTCTCTTGTGTTCATCTTGTTCTTAGGGATTCCCCCTCCAATTCATGAAAGATCTCCACTTAGGGTTCCACCCTACAACATCTTGGCATCATGAGCCATGGTTTCTCATGAAATTGGAGGCCCCCATCTTGTTCTCTTGCTTAATTTTGTTGTGTTCTTCCCCAATTTCAAAAATTCCCCACCCAAAATAGCCCCAATTTTTTTTGTGATTTGTTGGTTTGATGAGATTTTGTTGGATTTGATCCATGGATTTGCTTGGCTTCAAGTGGATCTAGCATTCCCCCCATCCATCTCCACCTTTCCCTCCACGAAATCCATAAATTTCTTCCATTTATCCATGAATTTCCGCCCAAACCCGACACCCCCGGGCACTCGGACCTCAACCCCCGGGCACCCGGACCCCCCCGCCCACCCCCGCTGACCACCCCGGGTGCCCCCACCCCAAACCCCGGGCACCCGCACCCCCGGGCTGTTTGCCTCGCTGACCACCCCGGGCACCCGCACCTCTCACCCCCGGGTGCCCGCACCCCCCGAATCAGCCCACCAACATTCACCGTTTCGGCCATAACTTTCACTCCCGGAGTCCGTTTTTGACGTTCTTTAGCTCATTGAGTAGCTATTGACATCCCCCATCCATATAGATAGGTTTCAAAACCATTTGACTCCATCAAAATTTGGCATTTTGGCATCTTTGCCTAGGCCATCCACCATATCATCCGCAAAACCACCATAGCTTTCCGCAACCTAACCCATTTTCGATCCATATAGCATTTGTGGTTGCTTGAGTGGTGACTTGAGTCTCCTAAGGTGTTTCGGATACTTAGGGACGGTTGCTTCATCATCAACCACCACCACCACTTCCGCATTGCTAACTTCGGAACCACCAACACATTCCGCTACCACCATTTGACATTTTCCTTGAGATTTTGAGTTCGCGGGTTTTTACCGTTTCCTAAGGTGTTTCGGCTACTTAGGGACGGGTCTACATCATCTTGGTATCTACATCATCTTGGTATCTACATCAAGAACACTGCCACTCATCATCGCCACGATGTCATTACCGACATCGACCACTTCACCATTTTGACAACCTAACCGTAAGCAAGAACGGTAACCTCCGTATCACCTTGGTATTGTGGTATCCCCTCATTGTACATTCTTGCCATTACATTGTTAACCCTTTAGCCCATTTTGCGTCACTTGCCTATTGAGACTAGCCATTTGAGTATTGCCGGTAACGTTACTTGTGCACATTAGTGATCCATACCTTCCATTGCATACATACCATATCATATTGGTATCATCTTGGTATCATCATATCATCCCTTGTGTCACAAGATCGTTCTCGCATATACACAATTGCTATCTTGGTTTGTGCATTTCGTATAAGTGGCCATATAAAAAAAGAATAAGCTTTTAAGCAAAAAAGAGAGCAAAGAGCTTGCGAGCAAGAGCCACAGCATCATACCACATTGCACATAAGATTGTCATATCCGATCATCTTGGATCATCTTGAGAAGAACACCGGGAACATCATACACAGAGCATACTTGGGATCGAAGGCTCATACATTTTGCATCTTATAGGTTGTGCACAAGTGTCGTATCCGCCTATTGAGCAATCGTGCTAGCGTCTCTCTTGAGTTGTGCAACACGAGCGTTTTCCGTGGATTCCACATTTTGTGCTCATTACTTGGTTGCACGACCCCATTTGTCTATGCGTGAGTGTGTTTCCGTGTGCCACATATTGCCATTGGTCTACTTGTTTCACTTGCGAATTTGTGAATCTTTTCCAACATTATTGAATCTTGCTAACATTTTGCATCAAATTTTTGTGCCACTATCCTCACCGAGCTCCACCATAAGCTTTACTTGATAGGTGTGAGTGAACAAGTCCGGTACCAATTCCACTATTCTTTCATCTCACATTGAGTTAAACGGGATACATCCTCAACTTTGGGAAAAGGTAACTTGGTATTGTTTATCTCATTTCCTACTCACCTCTACTCGAGTCTTGTGATGGATAGGCAAGGCATTTCATCTTCGGTCTTCCACGACAACCACAATGCGAACAACTACATCACCAAAACGTCCATCTTCGGACTACAACGTGCAATGCAAGGCATTGAGCGACTCGCCATCGACATTCGCCAAAACGAAGCAAGGATAAGGGACTACCTCGACACCAAGTTGGCCAAACAAAGGGATCAAGTACGAGACATGGTGGCCAACTACAAGTCTTCTTCCCCTTTGTCATCTTCAAGGCGGCGACGCTCAAGTGGCCAATCTTCGGAAAGTCATCGAGCTCAAGCACTACAACACCATCAAGATGAAGCTGCTCGCGATGCGTACACCTACAAGTCCCAACAAGCTCTACATCAAGCTACGACCAGCCATCATGAGCAAAAGATAAGACCACGAGACAAGCACCACCAAGATGGAGCTACGACTACTACGACCACTTCGGCATCTTTGCCAAGTGTCATCAAGGCATCTTCGCCTTTGGACGTATGGCATCTTCGCCAACCTCCGACGAGTACGCCTACATCGGCCTTCCTCCACGGCGACGGTGACGAGATGATCGAGCATGGGATTTTCCCTTCGGTCATGGAGGAGAGCGATGATGTGCCATCTTCGGCCTTCATCCACGGCGACGACAACGAGATGGCTGAGCATGGGATTTTCCCTTCGACCACGGCAACGTATGATGACTTGAGTGACTTGTGCCACCATATTGAGAGAGAGAGAGTGACTTCACCACTAGCCCCATATATGATGAGTTGCCACAATTTCCGTGTGAGGAGAGCCACAACCCCCACCACTCGAGTGAGATGAGTGACTCCACCATATGTGACATTGAGTGCACCTACCTTGAGGGAGTGAGTGAGCCACCACCACATAGAGAGAGTGAGGTCATTTCGATTTCTAACAACTTAACCTCTACCTCTATGGTGTCTTCTCATTTGGTGCTAGGTCCCATATATGATTATGCGCTGATCCGCGATGACTTCGTCCTTCCTATGGACAAGACAATGGCCATGGTGGACTATGATGCACCCCCACATGGTTCCATCACGATGATGACGTTGACCATGCCTTGGTCTTTCCCACCTCAGCTACACCACTTGAGTGGAACGAGAAAGGTAACATAGGTGAAGGTGATGCTCTTGTCCCACTAGTGGACGTTCTTGACATTGATTGCTTGCATGATGTTGCTCCACCTATTACCATGCTTCATGCTAGTATGATTTCCCCATGCGATGATTTACCCATTTATGATGAGTTTGATGATTGCCATGCGGAGTCTAGTAGTTGCGATGCCATGTTACATAGGATTTCTTGTGATAATTCTTTTGGTCACATCATGTTTGATAATCCACTTGACTTGTCATATGCTATGCATGAGATCAACAATATGTCATATTTGCAATCTCATCGTAGTGACTATGCATATACCATCAACATAAACCCAATTTGCACATATGGCATAGATGACAAGCCATGGTTATTGGCATTTGTTTTTCTTGTGATAATATGGATATGCTCCCTTTGCATCATTTATCTCATATGTCATGCCATGACCACCTAGCTTTGGATATGCATTGTTTTGGATGTTCTCCATTTTCTCCATATCATGTTTCCACTATTGCTCATGAGGACACCCCCATAGTTTCCTCATACATTTTAGGAGATTTTGATTCATCCTATCCATTGCATGATCTCACTACGTGTGTGCACCATATGCTCCCCATGAATGAAAATGCTATTGTTGTGTCACACACTTGCTATAATTTGCGTCCAAATCATGTTGAACACAATAACTATCATTGCATGATGGATGACATATTTCTCTACCATGCCTCAAATTTCTTTGAGCGATGCTTATCTTGTGCTAACTCACACATGCACATACACATCATGATGGATGATGTGTACATTTACCACGCACACACTTTCTTTGGTTTGTGTCTCTTTCGTGTAGGTACCCACGAATACTTGTCAACCTCGCAATCCCACGAGTTGACAAAACGAGCTCTTGAGAGCAACGATGGCTTGGGATCCCTTGGAGTGTCTTTCCCACTGCTCTCTTCGCGCAAAGACTTCAGGCATTTCTTCTACATGGCTCTCGCATGGTTATGGGTTATTTACCACTTCTCACTTTATGCCCATATTACCATGTTCACTTTGCATGATATGCTCATTACTATGCCTTTGCCATGCATTTGTGACCCATGCTTTGCATTACACATGATGATTGATTCTACTATGTGTATGTGTATTTGCAAGCTTGGTGGAGATATTGCTTGTTATTGCCAGGTTCTACCTATGACCTATGCCTATGATGATACTATGATCTTGCTTTGTGTTCATGCTTGCGATATGTCATGTGCATTGCCTATGCCTACTACTTGCACACATGACATGATTGCCATGATTTCCTCTAGTGTGTTGCATCTTCGCTCCACTAGTTCACACGACTTGATTCCTATGCTTTCTCATGTTGCATCCAATTCTTGGATTACTTGGTCCTATAACATGCTTGGTTGCAACAATGTCGTTACTTCACTTATGCCATGTCCCATTGCTTATCACATGATTGATTTGATTGCCTCACACATGATGAACAATTGCTCTTGCTATCGTGTTGAGTGCCACTCGATTTTTACTACACCATGTGCACATTATGATTGGATTGTCTTGCACTTACCCCATGTGTTTAGACATCTTCTCTTATTTGGTGTTGTGAATGCTTCTTATGCATACCATCGACCGTTTGTTGAGCCCCTAATGCACGCTTGCCATGACATTGAGGTAGATGCTTGTTCACTTGTCCCACATATTAGAACCTTTACCTCACCCTTGCATGATCATTTCCATGATGCTTCTCCATATGATAAATTTATGTGCTTACATGCTATGCCACACTCCCTTGTCAAACCATATGCTATGCTTGATGACGACACTTGCTTGGTGAATCACCTCTTGGATGCTTGGTTTTGCTTTAATGCCAACCACATTTGTTTTCCACGTGCTTGTTATCTTTGCTCCTTTTAAAGGAATTACAAGACGGTGCGACATTGGAGAGTGACCATTTCGAGCTTCCACATGACAAGTGCTTGGGGGTTGTCCACTTCTACACGGCGACGCCACCTCGTTACCATGGTGATGAGGATCAGGATCCGTGGATGGATCTCTCCCAAGGGGGAAAGATGATGCAGATCATCCCTCAACCATCACCATGGATGTCACAACACTCCACAAACATGGAAAGGACCTACGTCGAGAGCTCGCACATGCACCGTCGAAACCGAGGTCACTTCTTTCCTCTTCGAACTCCATTCGATTTCACATGTGAACTGGGTCCTACCTCAAACAGAGATATATTGCACTCTCAGGTATCGAGGAGATGACCGTGTGGAGGCGAGGACGAAGACCCGGACACACAAGAAGAAGGAGAAGGAGAGAAGCGTGAAGAACGAGAAGACCGGAGGCCCTTGGACACTTCGGGTGCCCGGACGTGGACATCCCCGGGTGCCCGGTCCCCTAGCAGATGGCCGGCCCCCTCCCTGGACGCCCCGGCTGCCCGGCCTGGCTGGCCCCGGGTTCCCAGCCCTGCTGCTGGGCGCTGCAGCCGCCACCCCCGGGTGCCCGGCCAGCTGGCCCCGGGTGCCCGGCCCCTGCACTAGAGTTGCTGCCTCCCCCCGGGTGCCCGGGCTTGGCACCCCGGGTGCCCGGCCCCTCTCCAGCTGGCCCTCGGCCCAGTCCGGGTGCCCGACCCTTGCAGCCCCGTGTGCCCGGCCCCACCTGGCGCGCGCCTTTGTCCAGTCCAGGTGCCCGGACCCCTTTGCCCCGGGTGCCCGGACCCATCCGAGTGTGTGTGCGTTTTGAGGGTCATTTTGGACCTTTGTATCCCCCTCTCCCTCTATTTCGTCCCTAGACTATAAGTACCTCCCACCTATGTCATTTAGAGGACAACTAAGAATAGACACAAATCATAGAGCTTAGCTCATGTACCTCCCCTTGTGGGATTCCTCTTGAGAGAGAAGACTCCATTGGAGTACAAGACCTCCATTGGAGAAGATCCCTAGGGATTCAAGCCCCCCTTGAGGGAAGGATCTACCTAGATCATCAAGCCCCCATCTCCTTCATAGGATTTGGGATGAACTCTACCATGTATCTTGTTTCCCTTTGATTGTTCATGTACCTTGTGGATCTTGTGTGTTTGTTGGTCTAGTGGATGTGTGATTGGACTTGTTCTTGAGTGTTCCTCTTATTTTCTCTCTTGTGTTCATCTTGTTCTTGGGGATTCCCCCTCCAATTCGTGAAAGATCTTCACTTAGAGTTCCACCGTACAACACTAGATGCTATGCTTGATGAATTGAGTGGCTCTACAATATTCTCGAAAGTTGATTTGAGTAGTGGATACCATCAATTTCGTATGAAATTGGGAGATGAATGGAAAACAACATTTAAAACTAACTTTGGATTATATGAGTGGTTAGTCATGCCTTTTGGGTTAACTACTGCACCTAGTACTTTCATCAGATTAATGAATGAAGTTTTACGTGCTTTCATTGGAAGATTTGTGGTAGTTTACTTTGATGACATATTGATTTATAGCAGATCTTCGGAGGAACATTTGGAACATTTACGTGCTGTTTTTATTGCTCTACGTGATGCATGTTTGTTTGGTAACCTTGGGAAGTGCACCCTTTGCACCGACCGAGTGTCTTTTCTTGGCTCTGTTGTTACTCCACAGGGAATTGAAGTTGATAAAGCCAAGATTGAAGCTATTGAGAGTTGGCCGCAACCCAAAAAGGTCACACAATTGAGGGGTTTTCTTGGCCTCGCTGGATTCTATAGGCGTTTTGTGAGAGATTTTAGCACCATTGCCGCACCTCTCAATGAGCTTACAAAGAAGGATGTGCCTTTTGTTTGAGGTATCGCACATGAAGAAGCCTTCATGGTGTTGAAAGATAAGTTGACACATGCTCCTTTACTCCAACTTCCTGATTTTAATAAGACATTTGAGCTTGAATGTGATGCTAGTGGAATTGGATTCGGAGGTGTGTTATTACAAGATGGCAAACCTGTTGCATACTTTTCCGAAAAATTGAGTGGGCCTAGTCTGAATTATTCTACTTATGATAAAGAATTATATGCTCTTGTTCGGACTTTAGAAACATGGCAACATTATTTATGGCCCAAAGAATTTGTTATACATTCAGATCATGAATCTTTGAAACATATTAAAACTCAAGCTAAACTGAATCATAGACATGCTAAATGGGTTGAATTCATTGAGACTTTCCCTTATGTCATCAAACACAAGAAGGGTAAAGAAAATATTATTGCTGATGCATTGTCTCGTCGCTATATTATGCTTTCACAACTTGACTTCAAGATATTTTGTTCGGAGACCATCAAAGATCAATATGTGCATGATGTTGATTTTAAAGATGTATATCATAATTGTAAAGAAGGGAGAACATGGAACAAGTTCATCGTTAACGATGGATTTGTGTTTCGTGCTAACAAGCTATGCATTCCAGCTAGCTCTGTTTGTCTTTTGTTGTTGCAGGAGGCGCATGGAGGAGGATTAATGGGACACTTTGGCGTGAAGAAGACAGAGGATATACTTGTGTAGCAACCAGACCTCAAACAGTCTGATATCTGTGCATCAGTGTCATCCCTGGATCGGTAATGCTGACACGCACAGTACTTGAGGATTTATAACAGAGCAACAATCACACACTTATTACATCGAGTAGTCTCAAAAGAGAACTTATTACAATAATATGGATTAAGGCCATCTAAATACGATAACAGCGCAAGGCTTGGAAGATAAAGTGAGTCCATCAACTCCAACGACATAGCTGAGTGAAAGACAATGACCTATGGCACCTTACTCGTCGTCTGAAAAGTCTGCAACATGAACGTTGCACCCCGAAATGGGTCAGCACATGGAATATGCTGGCAATGTAACACATAGAGTAATGAATAGAATAAATGCTATCACTACATGCATATATGGCTGGTGGAAAGCTCTATGATTACAATTTTGCATAAAGCCAATTTTTCCCTACAACAAAGGAATAAATTTATTTAACTATCATGGTGGTTGTTAAACATTGAGAAGGTTCCTCCAACTCAATCCCAATTAAGCATCATCATTTAAAACCCAGACAAATTATATTTAGAGTGATGAGATCAACATGACAATCCAAGAACTAGATACTCAAAACGTCCATAACCGGGGACACGGCTAACCATGATTAGTTTGAACACTCTACAGAGGTTTGTGCACTTTTCCCCACAAGACTCTAATACATCCATGGTCGGAGAATCAAGACACAGTCTTTCTGAAACAATAACTCTTTACTCTGGGTGGACAGTTACACCTACTTTCCCCTACATTTGCTAGCCCACCACTGAAAGAGATCTTGCAACTTACTCAACTATGCTAGAGCCCATAATAGCTTGTGGCTGCACACAGAAGTTTCTAGCATGAATAATCTTATGATCCCTTTGAGCCTGGGTGGCGGACCGTAGGATGATCACACGGGTACTCCGGGATATCCTTGGACAACACTGGATTCTCCAGGTGCCCTGACAACCACTGGGTACTCCAGGGTGCCTCAAGCAATCCACCCAGATGTGTATTAAAGTTGCCACCTTAAGTTAACCATTAATAATAACTCTCACATCTGTCATGAATCACTCGAACCAAATCACGTCTACGAGCATAACATAGCAATATAAGCATAACTTAGAAGTAACTCCCAAAGGTTTGATAATAAACAGGGCAATAGGTTCTACCTCATCATCTACTTCCCAAAACCCACATATTAATCACATCCTAACCATGCAATTGTTTGAGGATTGATCTAATGCAATAAAACTGGGTAGTAAAGAGATATGATCAAAGTGTTACTTGCCTTGCTAATGGTCCGTGAAACCTCGAGACTCGTAGTAACATGCTTTGCACTCCGGGTACTCTATCGCAAACAAACAAGCATACAATAAGCACTCAACTAGAAGCACGGGTAAAACTCAAATAAGAGATCTAACCAGAAAGTTCAACTTAAAAGCTCCGGTTTGCAAAAAGAATCAAATCAAACGAAGCAACGAAACTCAAACTGCGAAAAAACAAGATTCGTTTACTAATCTGGACTAAAGTCAAATTTTACAGTACCAAAATCTTGTTCAAGTTGATTAAACATAAAGAGGGCTTCGAGATGAAGAACTAGGCGCTTGAATCGCCTGATTCCGATAAACGAGCGAAAAGATAAACTAAAACGAAAATCAGGGCAGGAATCACGATCGACAATAATCGTGGAAAAACCCTGGAAAAAGAAAAACTGACGAACAGGCTAACGAACGAACGTTCGCTATCTGCGGCTAACGGGTGAAAACCGTTCGTAAAAAACGAATGTATGAACGGGCGTTCGCTAAATAACTAAACCGGGAAAAAATAAAACCGATCTAATAAAAAACGCATCTAGGTTTTCGAATAAAAACCGAACGATTTTTAGAATAAAACCGACGGCTACCTCGCGGATCGGGACGGCGGCGGAGGCGGCGTACTCCGGCGTCGGTGGGCTCTAGCATCAGCGGCGGGGCTGGCGGCGGGGCGGCGGAAGTGCGGCGCGGCGGCGGCGGACTCCGGCGGCGGCGACGACAAATCTGATGAGGACATCAATACCATTGTTACACCCACAACCCCTGCTGCTATACATACTGGACCAATTACTAGAGCTCGAGCACGCGAACTAAATTACCAGGTACTTCGTTTCTTGGTAATGATTCTAATGTTCATGAGAATATGATGCTCCCTAAATTGGATACATTTGTTTTGCTTACAAATGAAGGGCCTAGCTTGGAGAAGGATGAACATTGGAGCAAGAACAAGCATGAAGATGATGGCATGCGCAAGGGGAAAAAGAACGAAGTTACAAGTGATGATTTCAGGGCTTTGAAGCCACCATAACGAGTGCATGAAGCCTTGGACGAAATATACAAGGTGCCACTTCATAAATTTCGTCCAGAGGCTATTTTAGGTGTTGCGTCACCTTTTTATTGGGCCAGGCCCATGTAAGTTCAAAATACATAAGTATAGGCTATTTTTAGAGTCCGTATGTGCGGGGGAAACAAGAGATAGGGTTGGTTTCGGACCCCACGAAATCCCCCCCTCTTCCTCCATATATACAACCTTAGGGCACCGTTTAGACTTTGGGTTTTGTTTAGATTAAAAGTTCGCCATAGCTACAACTTCGCGTACTTTGTTTGTGTTCAATGACCAGACAAAGGCGTCACAGAACCCCACTGATTGAGGCAAAGGTGTCCCGTCTTTCGATGAGATGATGGATATCGCTTTGGTGGAAGTCGACTTTGACGATCCGACTACGAACGTGTGAGGACGTCGCGCCTTAGCAATCGCTAAACCAACTCCGAGAGGTTATTGACCACGCCGGAGCATGATCAACGTGACCACGAGGGTCTGTTTCCTGCGAGCAAACGAAGAACAAGCAAGAAACTAAGATTGCAATCTGGATATTGCGAATATAAGATGAAAGCTTTATTGATCAAGGTGGGGTTCTGTAACGCCTTTGTCTGGTCGTTGAACACAAACGAAGTACGCGAAGTTGCAGCTATGGCGAACTTTTAATCTAAACAAAACCCAAAGTCTAAACGGTGCCCTAAGGGCTGTATATATGGAGAAAGAGAGGGGGAATTTCGTGGCCCTTGGTGGAGGGGTCCGAAATCAACCCTATCTCTTGTTTCCCCACACATACGGACTCTAAAAATAGCCTATACTTATGTATTTCGAAATTACATGGGCCTGGCCCAATAAAAAGGTGACGCAGCACCTATAATAGCCTCGGGACGAAATTTATGAAGTGGCATCTTGTATATTTCGTCCAAGTCTTCATGCACCCATTAAGGTGGCTTCAAAGTCCTAAAATCATCACTTGTAACTCCGTTCTTGTTCCCCTTGCGCATGGCATCATCTCCATGCTTGTTCTTGCTCCAATGTTCATCCTTCTCCAAGCTAGGCCCTTCATTTGTAAGCAAAACAAATGTATCCAATTTAGGCAGCATCATATTCTCATGAACATTAGAATCATTACCAAGAAACGAAAGTACCTGATAATTTAATTGGCGTGCGTGAGGTCTAGTAATTGGTCCCATATATGTAGCAGTAGGGGCTGTGGGTGTAACAATGGTATTGATGTCCTCATCATCCTCCCCTTCTTGAAATGAAGTCGTCCTCGACGGAAACTCATCTTCCTCACCCAAATAAGGCTTCAAATCTGCAATGTTAAAAGTGGGACTAACCCCAAAATCTGCTGGCAGCTCAAGTTTATATGCATTATCATTTATTTTCTCAAACACCTTAAAGGGACCATCAGCACATGGCATTAGCTTTGATTTGCGCAAATCAGGAAATCTATCCTTACGCAAATGTAACCAAACAAGATCTCCAGGTGCAAACACAACATGTTTTCTACCCTTATCTCCAGCAAGTTTATATTTAGCATTCATACGCTCAATGTTTTCCTTAGTTAACTCATGCATTTTTAAAATCAATTCAGCACGTTGTTTAGCATCAAAATTAACCTTCTCCGAAGATGGAAGAGGCAACAAATCAATAGGTGCACGAGGTAGGAAACCATACACAACTTCAAAAGGGCACATCTTAGTAGTAGAATGCAATGAACGATTATAAGCAAATTCAATATGAGGCAAGCATTCCTCCCACATTTTCTTATTATTCTTCAAAACAGCCCTAAGCATAGTAGACAACGTTCTATTGACTACTTCAGTTTGTCCATCAGTTTGGGGGTGACAAGTAGTACTAAAAAGCAGTTTAGTCCCCAACTTAGCCCATAAACATCTCCAAAAGTGGCTAAGAAATTTAGTATCACGATATGAAACAATAGTATTCTGCACACCATGCAAGCGAATAATTTCATGAAAGAACAAATCAGCAACATTGATAGCATCATCGCTTTTATGACATGGTATAAAGTGTGCCATTTTCGAGAATCTATCCACGACAACAAATATGCTATCCCTCCCCTTCTTTGTTCGAGGTAAACCTAAAACAAAGTCCATAGATATATCCTCCCAAGGAACACTAGGTACACGCAAAGGCATATATAAACCATGAGGATTGAGTCATGACTTAGCTTTTTGACATGTAGTGCATTGAGCAATAAAACGCTCAACATCCCGTCTCATCTTTGGCCAAAAGAAATGTGTAGCAAGTACGTCCTCCGTCTTCTTCACGCCAAAGTGTCCCATTAATCCTCCTCCATGCGCCTCCTGCAACAACAAAAGACGAACGGAGCTAGCTGGAATGCATAGCTTGTTAGCACGAAACACAAATCCATCGTTAACGACGAACTTGTTCCACATTCTTCCTTCTTTACAATTCTGCATTACATCTTTAAAATCAGCATCATGCACATATTGATCTTTGATGGTCTCCAAACCAAATATTTTGAAGTCAAGTTGTGAAAGCATAGTATAGCGGCGAGACAATGCATCAGCAATAACATTTTCTTTTCCCTTCTTGTGTTTAATGACATAAGGAAAAGTCTCAATGAATTCAACCCATTTAGCATGTCTACGATTCAGTTTAGCTTGACTTTTAATATGTTTCAAAGATTCATGATCAGAATGTATAACAAATTCTTTGGGCCGTAAATAATGTTGCCATGTTTCTAAAGTCCGAACAAGAGCATATAATTCTTTATCATAAGTAGAATAATTCAGACTAGGCCCACTCAATTTTTCAGAAAAGTATGCAACAGGTTTGCCATCTTGTAATAACACACCTCCTAATCCAATTCCACTAGCATCACATTCAAGCTCAAAAGTCTTATTAAAATCAGGAAGTTGGAGTAAAGGAGCATGTGTCAACTTATCTTTCAATACCGAGAAGGCTTCTTCCTGTGCGGTACCCCAAAGAAAAGGCACATCTTTCTTTGTAAGCTCATTGAGAGGTGCAGCAATGGTGCTGAAATCTCTCACAAAACGCCTATAGAATCCAGCGAGGCCAAGAAAACTGCTCACTTGTGTGACCGTTTTGGGTTGCGGCCAACTCTCAATAGCTTCAATCTTGGCTTTATCAACTTCAATTCCCTGTGGAGTAACAACATAGCCAAGAAAAGATACTCGGTCGGTGCAAAAGGTGCACTTCCCAAGGTTACCAAACAAACGTGCATCACGTAGAGCAATAAAAACAGCACGTAAATGTTCCAAATGTTCTTCCAAAGATCTGCTATAAATCAATATGTCATTAAAGTAAACTACCACAAATCGTCCAATGAAAGCACGTAAAACTTCGTTCATTAATCTCATGAAAGTACTAGGTGCATTAGTTAACCCAAAAGGCATGACTAACCACTCATATAATCCAAACTTTGTTTTGAATGATGTTTTCCATTCATCTCCCAATTTCATATGGATTTGATGGTATCCACTACGCAAATCAACTTTGGAGAATATTGTAGAGCCACTCAATTCATCAAGCATATCATCTAGCCTAGGAATAGGATGACGATAACGAATAGTAATATTATTAATGCCTCTACAATCAACACACATACGTGATGTACCATCCTTTTTCGGCACTAGAATAATAGGAACAACACAAGGACTAAGGGATTCGCGTATATAACCTTTGTCGAGAAGCTCTTGTACTTGACGCATAATTTTCTTCGTCTCCTCTGGATTGGTACGGTATGGTGCACGGCTTGGCAGTGAAGCACCGGGAATTAAGTCAATCTGATGCTCAATCCCTCGAATAGGCGGTAATCCCGGTGGCACGTCTTGTGGAAAGACGTCAGTAAACTCCTGCAAAATGTTAGTGACAGCAGGAGGCAAAGAGGAAGGCACGTCCTCGAATGAAAATAATGCCTCTTTGCACACAAAAGCATAGCAAACAGATTTGCTGAAATCTAGCTCATCAATATTAGATTTGGTGGCAAATAAACATGCACTTTTCAATTTAATTTCAGAAGCAACACTAGATGGTTTATTATTAGGCTTCATTTGTTGCTCAAATTCTTTTGCCACAATCTGATTTTCACTCTTATTCGTCTCTTGTTTTGCTTTATTAGCTCTATTAATATCATCTTTCAAAATGGAATCAGGAGTCATAGGTAGCAAAGTAATATTTTTATCCTTATGAACAAGAGTATAGTGATTGTTTCTACCATGGTGTACAGAATTTTTATCAAATTGCCATGGTCTACCAAGTAATAAGGAACATGCTTGCATAGGTACCACATCACAATCAACATAATCAGCATATGTAGAGATACTAAAATGCACACGAACTGTACGTGTTACCTTAACCTTGCCGCTGTTGTTGAACCATTGGATGTAGTAAGGATGTGGATGTGGTCTTGTGGTGAGAGAAAGCTTCTCCACCATCTCCAAGCTAGCCAAGTTGTTGCAGCTCCCTTCGTCTATGATGACGCGCACAGAACGTTCCTTCACAACTCCCTTGGTATCGAACAAATTGTGCCTCTGATTTTGCTCAGCTTGTGTGATCTGCACACTCAAAACACGTTGAGCAACTAAACATTCATACCTGTCAGCGTCTTCAGGAGCCATGTATTGCGTCTCATGATCAGAATCATCTCCACCATGTTCTTCACGTGTAATAAGAGCCAAAGTCTCCTCATCATATTCACTAGCGGACTCATATCCACCATCCGCGGTAGCAATCATCACACGCGGAGATTTGCATTCTCTCGCATAATGACCTCCTCCCTTACAACGACGACAAATAATATCACTTGTGTGCCCTGTTGATGCCATGGAAGAAGAAGAACTCTGTGAAGGCCTAGCAGGTGCGCTCTTGGCAGATAATGGTGGTTGTGCCTGTTTTCTTGTATCACGACTGGAGGAGGCACGTGACTGAGGTGCTGGTGCAGTTGAAGTAGAAGATGCACGTGGTGTCCATGATGAAGGTCGGCCTGCAGAAAAGTTAGTTCGCCCCAATGCTTGTCGATCCTGCACTTCACGTTCAGCTTTACAAGCAAGATGGAATAAACGAGTGATATTAGTATACTCCTTATAGTCTAGAATGGTCTGAATCTCTCTATTTAATCCACCCAGAAAGCGTGCAAGCATAGCTTCATTCTCCTCAACAATACCACATCTAATCATGCCAGTTTGTAATTCCTTATAATATTCTTCTACAAATTTTTTCCCTTGTCTTAAACGCTGCAATTTTTGAAGCAATTCACGTTGATAATATGGTGGAACCCAACGCGTACGCATAGCAGTTTTCAAAGCAGCCCAAGTAGTTGGAATAGGATATAATCTACAATGTTCAGACCACCATACACATGCAAAACTAGTGAAAGCACAAACAGCAGCAGCAACTCGTCTCTCCTCAGGATATTGTAAACATGTAAATCGTTGTTCAGTTTCTAACTCCCAAGTAAGATATATATCAGGAACATATCTACCCTCAAATGGTGGAATATTCAATTTCAGTTTAGGAATATGGACATCATCTCGTACCTGAGGTGGTGGTGCAGGCCTACCATTACGAATATATACCTGAGGTCGACCTGCTGGTGGTGGTACAGGTGGCTGCACGTAGTGCTGATTTTGATCAACCTCATCCTCATAATCTCCCACATAATCATCCTCCTCCGCATCAGCAGCAGGAGCCACAGAAGTATCAACAGCAGCACCAACAGTTTGGCCAAACGCAAGAGGAACACGGCTTGCTCGGCGGAGGTTTGTTTCGCGACGTGGAGGTAGTCGTTGTTGTTGTTGTTGTTGGAGAGGTGCGTTAGGTGCAGCGGGTGGTGGTGGTGGAAGACGCGCGAGCAATTCATTAAACTTGTTATCGAGCTTTGTTTCGAACGTCTTCTCAAGGCCAGTGATCTTCTCCATGGCCTCTTCAAAATTGTTCAGCACATCTTGCACCTGTTCAGTCATCATTTGCTGAAACTTATCATGAAGCTCCTTGTTCGATAAATTCTCCCAGTCAATCTCGTCGGCTTGTGATCCTGGCATGGTTAGCAGCAATAGAAACACACAAGAATATGATCCTACAGACTACTAAGAAGTGGTGGTGGTGTATCACAAATCCGTCAAGCAAATCTCAAATTCTTACCAGTTCTTACCCAGCAGCAGGCGGTGATCGGCAACCGTTGTAGTCAAAAACTCTCAAAGCTTGGATAGAGCGATTACCAGGGAGAGTCAAACACACGACGTAGATGTATGTGGAGCTGGGAAGGCTTATAGTATTGATGAGGACATCAATACAATTGTTACACCCACAGCCCCTGCTGCTATACATACTGGACCAATTACTAGAGCTCGTGCACGCCAACTAAATTACCAGGTACTTTCGTTTCTTGGTAATGATTCTAATGTTCATGAGAATATGATGCTGCCTAAATTGGATACATTTGTTTTGCTTACAAATGAAGGGCCTAGCTTGGAGAAGGATGAACATTGGAGCAAGAACAAGCATGGAGATGATGGCATGCGCAAGGGAAACAAGAACGGAGTTACAAGTGATGATTTCAGGACTTTGAAGCCACCATAATGGGTGCATGAAGCCTTGGACGAAATATACAAGACGCCACTTCATAAATTTCGTCCCGAGGCTATTTTAGGTGCTGCGTCACCTTATTATTGGGCCAGGCCCATGTAATTTCGAAATACATAAGTATAGGCTATTTTTAGAGTCCGTATGTGTGGGAAAACAAGAGATAGGGTTGATTTCGGACCCCTCCACCAAGGGCCACGAAATTCTCCCCCTCTTCCTCCATATATACAGCCCTTAGGGCATCGTTTAGACTTTGGGTTTTGTTTAGATTAAAAGTTCGCCATAGCTGCAACTTCGCGTACTTCGTTTGTGTTCAACGACCAGACAAAGGCGTCACAGAACCCCACCTTGATCAATAAAGCTTTCATCTTATATTCGCAATATCCAGATTGCAATCTTAGTTTCTTGCTTGTTCTTCATTTGCTCGCAGGAAACAGACCCTCGTGGTCAGGTTGATCGTGCTCCGGCGTGGTCAATAACCTCTCGGAGTTGGTTTAGCGATTGCTAAGGCGCGACGTCCTCGCACGTTCGTAGTCGGATCGTCAAAGTCGACTTCCACCAAAGCGATATCCATCATCTCATCGAAAGACGGGACACCTTTGCCTCTATCAGCCTGCAGAAAAGTTAGTTCGCCCCAATGCTTGTCGATCCTGCACTTCACGTTCAGCTTTACAAGCAAGATGGAATAAACGAGTGATATTAGTATACTCCTTATAGTCTAGAATGGTCTGAATCTCTCTATTTAATCCACCCAGAAAACGTGCAAGCATAGCTTCATTCTCCTCAACAATACCACATCTAATCATGCCAGTTTGTAATTCCTGATAATATTCTTCTACAGAATTTTTTCCTTGTCTTAAACGCTGCAATTTTTGAAGCAATTCACGTTGATAATATGGTGGAACCCAACGCATACGCATAGCAGTTTTCAAAGCAGCCCAAGTAGTTGGAATAGGATATAATCTACAATGTTCAGACCACCATACACATGCAAAACTAGTGAAAGCACAAACAGCAGCAGCAACTCGTCTCTCCTCAGGATATTGTAAACATGTAAATCGTTGTTCAGTTTCTAACTCCCAAGTAAGATATATATCAGGAACATATCTACCCTCAAATGGTGGAATATTCAATTTCAGTTTAGGAATATGGACATCATCTCGTACCTGAGGTGGTGGTGCAGGCCTACCATTACGAATATATACCTGAGGTCGACCTGCTGGTGGTGGTACAGGTGGCTGCACGTAGTGCTGATTTTGATCAACCTCATCCTCATAATCTCCCACATAATCATCCTCCTCCGCATCAGCAGCAGGAGCCACAGAAGTATCAACAGCAGCACCAACAGTTTGGCCAAACGCAAGAGGAACACGGCTTGCTCGGCGGAGGTCTGTTTCACGACGTGGAGGTAGTCGTTGTTGTTGTTGTTGGAGAGGTGCGTTAGGTGCAGCGGGTGGTGGTGGTGGAAGACGCGCGAGCAATTCATTAAACTTGTTATCGAGCTTTGTTTCGAACGTCTTCTCAAGGCCAGTGATCTTCTCCATGGCCTCTTCAAAATTGTTCAGCACATCTTGCACCTGTTCAGTCATCATTTGCTGAAACTTATCATGAAGCTCCTTGTTCGATAAATTCTCCCAGTCAATCTCGTCGGCTTGTGATCCTGGCATGGTTAGCAGCAATAGAAATACACAAGAATATGATCCTACAGACTACGAACAAGTGGTGGTGGTGGGTGTCACAAATCCGTCAAGCAAAACTCAAATTCTTACCAGTTCTTACCCAGCAACAGGCGGTGATCGGCAACCGTTGTAGTCAAAACTCTCAAAGCTTGGATAGAGCGATTACCAGGGAGAGTCAAACGCACGACGTAGATGTATGTGGAGCTGGGAAGGCTTATAATATGGTAGCAAAAAGGGTCAGCAATAATCAATTCAGAGATGCAAAGTTGAATAAATGCTCAACGACGGTACTGTGCTGGTCCTAGGCTAGACTGTGCTAGAGACGCGAGCCTAGAACACCAACAAAATCACGGCGCGGCACGTAAACAAGGGAGGAGCACACTCTGAATTTTTTTTTCTCTTTTTTTTGCACTTTTTTTCCTTTTTTTTTGCTCCGCAACAATTTTTTTCGAAAAAGTGTACAAATGGTCTAAAAACTGCCTAGCCAGAATTTTCCAGACTTAGTTTTTTTTTTGAAATTGGAACTATTTTTCTTCTGCGGATGGCTCGGAAGTTGGGGAGTCCTTCTCTGTCACGACTCGGAGTGTCGCGTGATCTGGAAATCGAGAATAATGCAACAATTACTGGACTCGGACTAGAACTGGTGGTGGAGATGAATCTGGTGGAACTCGGACAGGTGGCGGAGATGAATCTGGTGGAACACGGACAGGTGGCGGATATATGTTGCAGGTGAACTCGGATTGGCGTGATGGCGGCGGATATGTGGTGGCGTATATGGATTCGGATTGGCGGTGAATATGTGGTGGTGGTATATGGCAACAGCGACGATGATGATGTGGTGGTGATATATGGCAGCGGCGACGTGACAACCTGTGAACAGAACTCGAAACTCTAAAAGACTAGACGCTAAGACCAGCAACTGGACACGACGATGCAACCGCAAATTCAACAAAGCAAATACAGAAAAGATTATGCAAGCCTCAGATTGGTTCGGATGGGATGAACTAACCCTAATTTTGTTTTGGCTTTTTTGTGGACTATAGGTATGAAGAACAGACTCGATCTAAACTACGAAAAACTGTAAAATCTCACCGAGCAACCTGGAAATCTGATACCACTTGATAGAGGCAAAGGTGTCCCGTCTTTCGATGAGATGATGGATATCGCTTTGGTGGAAGTCGACTTTGACGATCCGACTACGAACGTGCGAGGACGTCGCGCCTTAGCAATCGCTAAACCAACTCCGAGAGGTTATTGACCACGCCGGAGCACGATCAACCTGACCACGAGGGTCTATTTCCTGCGAGCAAACGAAGAACAAGCAAGAAACTAAGATTGCAATCTGGATATTGCGAATATAAGATGAAAGCTTTATTGATCAAGGTGGGGTTCTGTGACGCCTTTGTCTGGTTGTTGAACACAAACGAAGTACGCGAAGTTGCAGCTATGGCGAACTTTTAATCTAAACAAAACCCAAAGTCTAAACGGTGCCCTAAGGGCTGTATATATGGAGAAAGAGAGGGGGAATTTCGTGGCCCTTGGTGGAGGGGTCCGAAATCAACCCTATCTCTTGTTTCCCCACACATACGGACTCTAAAAATAGCCTATACTTATGTATTTCGAAATTACATGGGCCTGGCCCAATAAAAAGGTGACGCAACACCTATAATAGCCTCGGGACGAAATTTATGAAGTGGCATCTTGTATATTTCGTCCAAGGCTTCATGCACCCATTAAGGTGGCTTCAAAGTCCTGAAATCATCACTTTTAACTCCGTTCTTGTTCCCCTTGCGCATGGCATCATCTCCATGCTTGTTCTTGCTCCAATGTTCATCCTTCTCCAAGCTAGGCCCTTCATTTGTAAGCAAAACAAATGTATCCAATTTAGGCAGCATCATATTCTCATGAACATTAGAATCATTACCAAGAAACGAAAGTACCTGATAATTTAATTGGCGTGCGCGAGCTCTAGTAATTGGTCCCGTATATGTAGCAGTAGGGGCTGTGGGTGTAACAATGGTATTGATGTCCTCATCACCCACCTTCATTAATAAAGCTTTCCTCTGTTATTCGCAATATCCAGATTGCAATCTTAGTTTCTTGCTTGTTTTTTGTTTCCTTGTAGGAAATAGACCTTCGTGGTCAGGTTGATCGTGCTCCGGCGTGGTCAATAACCTCTCAGAGTTGGTTTAGCGACTGCTAAGGCGTGACGTCCTCGCACGTTCGCAGTCGAATCATCAAAGTCGACTTCCACCAAAACGATAGCCACCATCTCATCGAAAGACGGGACACCTTTGCCTATATCAAGTGGTATCAGATTTTCAGGTTGCTCGATGAGATTTTACAGGTTTTCGTAGTTTAGATCGAGTCTGTTCTTCATACCTACAACCCACGAAAAAGCCACAAAAAAATTAGGGTTAGGTCATCATATCCGAACTAGTGTGAGCCTTTGCATAGTCTTTTTAGTATTTTGCTTTGTTGAATTTGCTGTTGCATAGTCGTGTCAAGTTGCTGGTCTTAGCGTCTAGTCTTTTAGAGTTTCGAGTTCTGGTCATAAGTTGTCACGCCGCCGCCGCACTATCATCATCGCCCTTGCCATCTACCACCACCGCTTATCCTCCACCGATCCATATCCATATACCATCACCAATCCATATCCATATACCACCACCAGCCTGTATCCATATACCACCACCGCTGCCATATTTCCCCCTCATATATTCGCCACCAGTCCGTGCTTCACCGCCCATCATATACCATCATCACCAGTCCGAGTTCCACCAAATTCATCTCCGCCACCAGTCCTAGTCCGAGTCCAGTATTTGTTCGTTTATTTCTATGTTCCAGATCACGCGATACTACGAGATGTGACCAAGTCGGACTCCCCAACTTTTGTGTTACCCGCACTAGAAAAAAGTTCCAGTTTAAAAAAAACTAAGTCTGGAAAATTTTGGCTAGGCAGTTTTTAGACCATTTGTAGACTTTTTCGAAAAAAATTTGTTGCGGAGCAAAAAAAAGAGGGAAAAGGTGCCAAAAAGTGAAAAAAAAAATAAAAAAATTTAGAGTGTGCTCTTCCCTTGTTTCCGTGTAGCGCCATGATTTTGTTAGTGTTCTAGGCTCGCGTCTCTAACACAGTCTAGCCTAGGACCAGCACAGTACCGTCGTTGAGCGTTTATTCAACTTTGCATCTCTGAATTGATTATTGCTGACCCTTTTTGCTACCATATTATAAGCCTTCCCAGCTACACATACATCTACGTCGTGTGTTTGACTCTCCCTGGTAATCGCTCTATCCAAGCTTTGAGAGTTTTGACTACAACGGTTGCCGATCGCCACCTGCTGCTGGGTAAGAACTGGTAAGAATTTGAGATTCGCTTGAAGGATTTGTGACACACCACCATCACCACCACTTCCTAGTAGTCTGTATTATCATATTCTTTTGTGTTTCTATTGCTACTAACCATGGCAGGATCACAAGCCGACGAGATTGACTGGGAGAACATGATGAATAAGGAGCTTCATGGTAAGTTTCATCAAATGTTGGGTCAACAGGTGGAAGACGTGATGGCCAGCTTTGGAAAGGCATTGGAGAGGATGGATGGCATTGAGAAGACAGTTGACACCAAGTTGGATGCCAAGTTCGATGAATTACTCAAACGTTTCCCACAACCAGTTCTACACCGCGATACAGTAGGGCGAGCACATCGTGTTCCTATTGAGCCAGGACAAAATTCAGGTGCCGCTGCAACTGCTGTTGGTGCTTCTCTAGCTCTTGCTGCTACTCCACAGGTGGAGGACTATTATGAGGATGAGGTTGATCAAAATCAGAACTACGTGCAGCCACCAGCACCACCACCAGCAGGTCGACCTCAGGTATATGTTCGCAACGGTAGGCCTGCACCACCACCTTAGGTACGAGATAATGAGCATATTCCTAAACTGAAATTGAATATTCCACCATTTGAGGGTAGATATGTTCCTGATATATATCTTACTTGGGAGTTAGAAACTAAACAACGTTTTACATGTTTACAATATCCCGAGGAGAGACAGGTTGCTGCTGTTGTTTTTGCTTTCACTAGTTTTGCATGTGTATGGTGGTCTGAACATTGTAGATTATATCCTATTCCAACTACTTGGGCTGCTTTGAAAACTGCTATGCGTACTCGTTGGGTTCCACCATATTATCAACGTGAATTGCTTCAAAAATTGCAGCATTTAAGACAAGGGAAAAATTCTGTAGAACAATATTATCACGAATTACAAACTGGCATGATTAGATGTGGTATTGTTGAGGAGAATGAAGCTATGCTTGCATGTTTTATGGGTAGATTAAATAGAGAGATGCAGACCATTCTAGAGTATAAGGAGTATACTAATATCACTCGTTTATTCCATCTTGCTTGTAAAGCTGAACGTGAAGTGCAGGATCGACAAGCATTGGCGCGAACTAACTTTTCTGCAGGCCGACCTTCATCATGGACACGGCGTGCATCTTCTACTTCAGGTGCCACCTCCAGCCGTGATACAAGAAAGCCTGCACAACCACCACTATCTACCAAGAGCGCACCTGCCGGGCCTACACAGAGTTCTTCTTCTTCTACACAAGTGATATTATTTGTCATCGTTGTAAGGGAAGAGGTCATTATGCGTGAGAATGCAAATCTCAGCATGTGATGATTGCTACTGAGGATGGTGGGTATGAGTCCGCTAGTGACTATGATGAGGAGACTTTGGCTCTTATTACACGTGAAGAACATGGTGGAGATGATTCTGATCATGAGACACAATACATGGCTCCTGAAGACACTGACATGTATGAATGTTTAGTTGCTCAACGTGTTTTGAGTGTGCAGGTCACACAAGCTGAGCAAAATCAGAGGCACAATTTGTTCCATACAAAGGAAGTTGTGAAGGAACGTTCTATGCGCGTCATCATAGATGGAGGGAGCTGCAACAACTTGGCTAGCATGGAGATGGTGGAGAAGCTATCTCTCACCACAAGACCACATCCACATCCTTACTACATCCAATGGTTCAACAATAGTGGCAAGGTTAAGGTAACACATACTGTGCGTGTGCATTTTAGTATCTCTACATATGCTAATTATGTTGATTGTGATGTGGTACCTATGCAAGCATGTTCCTTATTAGTTGGTCGACCATGGCAATTTGATAAAAATTCTGTACACCTTGGTAGAAACAATCAGTATACTCTTGT
Organism: Triticum aestivum; assembly: GCF_018294505.1. Taxonomy (NCBI): domain Eukaryota; kingdom Viridiplantae; phylum Streptophyta; class Magnoliopsida; order Poales; family Poaceae; genus Triticum; species Triticum aestivum. The sequence goes on along the minus strand of NC_057807.1, from coordinate 203,805,201 downwards.
TCATAAGGATAAAAATATTACTTTGCTTCCTATGACACCTGATTCCATTTTGAAAGATGATATTAATAGAGGTAATAAAGCAAAACAGTAGAAAAATAAGAGTGATAATCAGATTGTGGCAAAAGAATTTGAGCAACAAATGAAGCCTAATAGTAAACCATCTACTATTGCTTCTGAAATTAAATTGAAAAGTGCATGTTTACTTGCCACTAAATCTGATATTGATGAGCTAGATTTCAGCAAATTTGTTTGCTATGCTTTTGTGTGCAAAGAGGCATTATTTTCATTCGAGGACGTGCCTTCCTCTTTGCCTCCTACTTTCACTAACATTTTGCAGGAGTTCGCTGACGTCTTTCCACAAGACGTGCCACCAGGATTACCTCCCATTCGAGGGATTGAGCATCAGATTGACTTAATTCCCGGTGCATCATTACCCAACCGTGCACCATACCGTACCAATCTAGAGGAGACGAAGGAGATTATGCGTCAAGTACAGGAGCTGCTCGACAAAGGTTATATACGCGAATCCCTTAGTCCTTGTGCTGTTCCTATTATGCTAGTGCCCAAAAAGGATGGTATATCACGTATGTGTGTTGATTGTAGAGGCATAAATAATATTACTATTCGTTATGGTCATCCTATTCCTAGGCTAGATGATATGCTTGATGAATTGAGTGGCTCTACAATATTCTCCAAAGTTGATTTGCGTAGTGGATACCATCAAATTCGTATGAAATTGGGAGATGAATGGAAAACAACATTTAAAACTAAGTTTGGATTATATGAGTGGTTAGTCATGCCTTTTGGGTTAACTAATGCACCTAGTACTTTCATCAGATTAATGAACGAAGTTTTACGTGCTTTTTTGTGGTAGTTTACTTTGATGACATATTGATTGATAGCAGATCTTTGGAAGAACATTTGGAACATTTACGTGCTGTTTTTATTGCTCTACGTGATACACGTTTGTTTGGTAACCTTGGGAAGTGCACCTTTTGCACCGACCGAGTATCTTTTCTTGGCTATGTTGTTATTCCACAGGGAATTGAAGTTGACAAAGCCAAGATTGAAGCTATTGAGAGTTGGCCGCAGCCCAAAATGGTCACATAAGTGAGGAGTTTTCTTGGCCTCGCTGGATTCTATAAGCATTTTGTGAGAGATTTCAGCACCATTGCTGCAGCTCTCAATGAGCTTACAAAGAAAGATGTGCCTTTTCTTTGGGGTACCACACAGGAAGAAGCCTTCACGGTATTGAAAGGTAAGTTAACACATGCTCCTTTACTCCAACTTCCTGATTTTAATAAGACTTTTGAGCTTGAATGTGATGCTAGTGGAATTGGATTAGGAGGTGTGTTATTACAAGATGGCAAACCTATTGCATACTTTTCTGAAAAATTGAGTGGGCCTAGTCTAAATTATTCTACTTATGATAAAGAATTATATGCTCTTGTTCGGACTTTAGAAACATGGCAACATTATTTATGGCCCAAAGAATTTGTTATACATTCTGATCATGAATCTTTGAAACATAATAAAAGTCAAGCTAAACTGAATCGTAGACATGCTAAATGGGTTGAATTCATTGAGACTTTCCCTTATGTCATTAAACACAAGAAGGGAAAAGAAAATATTATTGCTGATGCATTTTCTCATCGCTATACTATGCTTTCACAACTTGACTTCAAAATATTTGGTTTGGAGACCATCAAAGATCAATATGTGCATGATGTTGATTTTAAAGATGTAATACAGAATTGTAAAGAAGGAAGAATGTGGAACAGGTTCGTGGTTAATGATGGATTTGTCTTCCGTGCTAACAAGCTATGCATTCCAGCTAGCTCCGTTTGTCTTTTGTTGTTGCAGGAGGCGCATGGATGAGGATTAATGGGACACTTTGGCATGAAGAAGACGGAGGACGTACTTGCTACACATTTCTTTTGGCCATAGATGAGACGGGATGTTGAGTGTTTTATTGCTCGCTGCACTACATGTCAAAAAGCTAAGTCTCGACTCAATCCTCATGGTTTATATATGCCTTTGCGTGTACCTAGTGTTCCTTGGGAGGATATATCTATGGACTTTGTTTTAGGTTTACCTCGAACAAAGAAGGGGAGGGATAGCATATTTGTTGTCGTGGATAGATTCTCGAAAATGGCACACTTTATACCATGTCATAAAAGTGATGATGCTGTTAATGTTGCTGATTTGTTCTTTCATGAAATTATTCGCTTGCATGGTGTGCCAAATACTATTGTTTCAGATCGTGATACTAAATTTCTTAGCCACTTTTAGAGATGTTTATGGGCTAAGTTGGGGACTAAACTGCTTTTTAGTACTACTTGTCACCCCCAAACTGATGGACAAACTGAAGTAGTCAATAGAATGTTGTCTACTATGCTTAGGGCTGTTTTGAAGAATAATAAGAAAATGTGGGAGGAATGCTTGCCTCATATTGAATTTGCTTATAATCGTTCATTGCATTCTACTACCAAGATGTGCCCTTTTGAAGTTGTGTATGGCTTCCTACCTCGTGCACCTATTGATTTGTTGCCTCTTCCATCTTCGGAGAAGGTTAATTTTCATGCTAAACAGCGTGCTGAATTGATTTTAAAAATGCATGAGTTAACTATAAGGAAAACATTGAGCGTATGAATGCTAAATATAAACTTGCTGGAGATAAGGGTAGAAAACATGTTGTGATTGTACCTGGAGATCTTGTTTGGTTACATTTGCGTAAGGATAGATTTCCCGATTTGCGCAAATCAAAACTAATGCCACGTGCTGATGGTCCCTTTAAGGTGTTAGAGAAAATAAATGATAATGCATATAAACTTGAGCTGCCTACAGATTTTGGGGTTAGTCCCACTTTTAACATTGCAGATTTGAAGCCTTATTTGGGTGAGGAAGATGAACTTCCGTCGAGGACGACTTCATTTCAAGAAGGGGAGGATGATGAGGACATCAATACCATTGTTACACCCACATCCCCTGCTGCTATACACACTGGACCAATTACTAGAGCTCACGCACGCCAACTAAATTACCAGGTACTTTCATTTCTTGGTAATGATTCTAATGTTCATGAGAATATGATGCTGCCTAAATTTGATACATTTGTTTTGCTTACAAATGAAGGGCCTAGCTTGGAGAAGGATGAACATTGGAGCAAGACCAAGCATGGAGATGATGGCATGCGCAAGGGGAACAAGAACGAAGTTACAAGTGATGATGGGCTTTGAAGCCACCATAACGAGTGCATGAAGCCTTGTACGAAATATACAGGATGCCACTTCATAAATTTCGTCCAGAGGCTATTTAGGTGCCGCGTCACCTTTTTATTGGGCCAGGCCCATGTAATTTCGAAATACATAAGTATAGGCTATTTTTAGAGTCCGTATGTGTGGGGAAACAAGAGATAGGGTTGGTTTTGGACCCCTCCACCAAGGGCCACGAAATTCCCCCTCTTCCTCCATATATACAGCCTTAGGGCCCCGTTTAGACTTTGAGTTTTGTTTAGATTAAAAGTTCGCGATAGCTGCAATTTCGCGTACTTCGTTTGTGTTCAACGACCAGACAAAGGCGTCACAGAACCCCATCTTCATTAATAAAGCTTTCCTTTGTTATTCGCATATCCAGATTGCAATCTTAGTTTCTTGCTTGTTTTTTGTTTCTTGCAGGAAATAGACCTTCGTGGTCAGGTTGATCGTGCTCCGGCGTGGTCAATAACCTCTCGGAGTTGGTTTAGCGATTGCTAAGGCGCGATGTCCTCGCACGTTCGTAGTCGAATCATCAAAGTCGACTTCCACCAAAACGATAGCCACCATCTCATCGAAAGACGAGACACCTTTGCCTCTATCAAAATCCGGCGGCGGTGACGCGGATTTCGAGGCGGGTGCCGGCTAGGGTTTGGGCTGGGGCGGCTCGGGCCTACGGCTTAAAAGGGCCGGCCGGGTGCAGTGTCCTAGTCGGACACGGCCCGGTAAGGCGGTTGCCTTTCTTTTTTAGATAATTCCACGCAGTAAAACGAAGAAAAGAAATACTAAATGAACTCCAAAAATTCTGGAATAAATTTTCCCCGTCCTCTAAATATATAGTGGACAAAGTGAACATTTATTTGGGCCTCTAATGCAATTTTTAAAAACACATTTTTCTCCTAATTCAAATAAAATAGCGATAAAACTCCGAATAAAAATTCTTATTTGATTTTAATATTTAACCTCCAATATTCCTTTATTTTGGGAAAGTCATTTTATCCCCTCTCTTTTATTTTCCTCTAAGAAATATTCGAAGAGAAAATAATTAAAATCAAACGTTCCTCTTTTCAAAATTTGAGAAAACTCAAATATGAAAATAACAAAACCCCCAACTCTCTCCGTGGGTCTTTGAGCTGCGTAGAAATTCTAGGATCAAGCCAAAATGCAATAAAATATGATATGCAATGATGATCTAATGTGTAACATGCCAAATTGAAAATTTGGGATGTTACAAACCTACCCCCCTTAAGATGAATCTCTCCCTTGAGATTCGGGTTGGCTAGAAAATAGGTGAGGGTGGTCCTTCCGTAGATCTTCCTCTCGTTCCCAGGTGGCTTCATCCTCGGTATTGTGGCTCCACTGAACTTTGCAAAACTTGATAACCTTGCTGCGGGTGACTCGGCTGGCAAACTCAAGAATCTTGACTGGTTTCTCCTTGTAGGTCAAATCACTATCCAACTGAATCGCTTCCAGTGGCACTGTATCTCTCAGAGGAATATCCGCCATCTATACGTGGCATTTCTTCAACTGGGAAACGTGGAACACATCGTGAACTCCTGACAATCCTTCTGGCAATTCCAACTTGTAAGCAACTTCTCCCATACGTTCCAAAACTTTGTATGGTCCCACAAAACATGGTGCTAACTTTCCCTTAACTCCAAAACGCTTAACTCTTCGAAGTGGGGACACACGAAGATACACTCTGTCCCCGACTTTGTAAACTATCTCCTTGTGTTTAGAATCCGCATAGCTCTTTGCCTGGACTGGGCTACCTTGAGTCTATCGCGAATCAATTTGACCTTCTCTTTAGACTCTTTAATCAAATCTGGTCCAAACAACCGACGGTCTCCAACTTCATCCCATAACAACGGTGTCCTGCACCTCCTTCCGTACAAAGCTTCGAAAGGGGCCATCTTCAAACTGGCTTGATAACTGTTGTTGTAAGAGAACTCTGCATATGGCAATTTTTCATCCCAACTAGATCCATAATCTAGCGCACAAGCTCTCAACATGTCCTCTAGAATCTGATTGACTCTCCCGGTCTGCCCGTCTGTCTGTGGATGAAAGGCTGTACTGAACTCTAGCCTGGTACCCAAAGTCTCATGCAACTAATTCTAAAACTTTGAGGTAAACTGGGTTCCTCTATCTGATACAATGGTCCTCGGAACTCCATGCAGACATACGATCCTGGTCATGTATATCTTTGCCAACTTAGCACTAGTGTAAGTGGTCTTCACTGGGATGAAATGAGCTACCTTCGTCAACCGATCGACTACAACCCATATCGAGTCATAGCCCGAACGAGTCCTGGGCAATCCCGTGATAAGTCCATGCCTAGTTTATCCCACTTCCATTTGGGTATCGGCAATGGCTGTAGCAAACCTGCTGGCTTCTGATGCTCTGCCTTTACTCTCTGACATACATCACAAACATCGACATACTCCGCAATATCCTTCTTCATTCCGGTCCACCAGAAACTGTCCTTCAAATCCAGATACATCTTGGTATTTCCTGGATGAATGGAATATGGCGAATTATGGGCCTCCTGCAGAATCAACTTCCTGATCTCTGGGTCATTAGGCACATATACGCGGTCCTCAAACCATAAGGTATCGTGCTCATCCTCACGAAATCCTTTAGCCTTTCCTTTGCTCATCCTTTCCTTTATCTCGGCAATCTCCTTGTCCATCTTTTGAGCTTCTCTGATCTTATTCATCAAAGTAGACTGAATTTCCAATGCTGCTACATAACCTTTCGAAACTATCTCCATACATAGCTCACGAAGATCCTCTGCTAACTCCTTGGGTAACTCTCCGGTCATGAGTGTGTTGACAATGACTCTTGCGGCTCAACACATTGGCTACTACGTTAGCCTTTCCGGGGTGATAATGCAATCTCATATCATAATATTTGATGAGCTCCAACCATCTCCTCTGCCTGAGATTCAACTCCTTCCGCGTGAAGATATACTTCAAACTCTTGTGAACCGTGTACACCTCACAATGGTTTCCGATGAGAAAATGTCTCCATGTCTTCAACGCATGCACTACGACTGCTAACTCCAAATCATGTGTAGCATAATTCAACTCATGGGGTTTAAGCTGTCGTGAGGCATATGAAACAACTCTTCCCTCCTGCATAAGCACTGCTCCAAGTCCTTGATGAGAAGCGTCGTAATACACTTGATAATCCTTGCGTTGATCTGGAAGAATCAATACTGGGGCTGTAACCAAACATTTCTTCAACTCCTGAAAACTGGCCTCACATTCCTCGGTCCATTTGAACTTGGTGTCCTTCTTTAACAACTCCGTCATGGGCTTTGCAATCTTCGAGAAATTCTCAATGAACCTCCTGTAGTATCCTGCGAGTCCAAGAAACCTCCAGATCTCTCCAACTGACGTGGGTGCTTCCCAATTTTTCATGGTGACAACCATGGTGGGGTCTACTGCTATTCCTTCTCCGGATATAACATGTCCGAGGAATCCAACTTCCTTCAACCAAAACTCACACTTGCTGAACTTGGCATATAACTGATGTTCTCTGAGCTTTCCAAGTACCAAACGCAAATGCTCCTTATGCTCCTCTTCATTATTCGAGTGGACTAGTATGTCATCAATGAACACCACGACAAACTTATCCAGAAACTCCATAAACACCTTGTTCATCATGTTCATGAAATAGGCAGGTGCGTTAGTCAGACCAAATGACATAACGGTATACTCATATAGCCCGTACCTTGTGGTAAAATCTGTCTTAGGTATATCCTGCTCTCGAATCTTCAGCTGGTGGTATCCTGATCGCAGATCGATCTTGGAAAATACTTTAGCTCCTTGCAACTGGTCAAACAGATCATTGATCATCGATAGTGGGTACTTGTTCTTGATTGTTACTTCATTCAATCCACGATAATCAACAAGCATCCTCAACGATCCATCCTTCTTCTCCACTAGAAGCACTGGTGATCCCCAAGGTGACGAACTTGGGAGAATATAGCCTTTATCCAGTAACTCCCTAATCTGCTTCTTAATTTTCTCCAAATCCTTTGTGGGCATTCTGTACGGTCTCTTAGATATTGGCCCTGTGCCTGGCAAAAGCTCAATCAAAAACTCGATGTCTTTATCCGGTGGCATGCCTGGCAACTCTTCTGGAAATACACTAGGGAAATCCTTCACCACTAGTACTTCCTCCTGTACAACTCCTGATAAGGAATTCACTTGAGTCCTCTTTGGCACATGCCGGGATACATACTTGATCCTGCTTCCTTCTGGGGTGGTGAGCATAATCAACTTACTGGCGCAATCGATGTTTCCTCCATACATTGATAGCCAATCCATACTCAAAATCACATCCAAACCTTGCGACTCCAAAATTATCAGGTCTGAGGGGACACATACCTACCTATGGTCAATGGCATCTGAAAACATCCTTGGCTTGCCATATGCTCCACTCCTGGCGAGCTTCCTAACATGGATGTTCTAAGAACCTTGGTGGGCAACTTATACTTATCCACAAACCCCCTTGATATGTATGAATGCGATGCACCAGTATAAAAAAGAACGATTGCAGTAAATGACTTAACCAAAAACTTACCTATTACTGCATCTGGCTGGGCTTCAACATCCTCCATGTTAATGTGGTTCACTTGTCCCCTGTTGAAAGGGTTGGGCTTCTTCCCAGAGCTTCCATTGCCATTTCCATTCTTTGCTTCAGAACACTCCGTGGCGTAATGTCCATTCTTCCCGCACTTGAAACAAGTAATGTGACTTAGATCCTTCTTGGCGGGCGTTGCTGGGTTGGAACGGTTCTGGCCGTTGCTTCCTCCATTACCATTCCCATTCTTGGGGCCACTATGGTTATGAGAACTCCCTCCATTGGAATTATGGCCTCCATGGTTATGGTGAAGGTGTCCTCTCGAGTTCGGGGTAAAACGGGGCCTCTGCTGAGCTCCAAAATTGTACTTCCCTTCTCCATACTTCCTCTTGCGGTTGTCAATCTGTTGCTGCTTCCCTTCAATCATGAGAGCTCTATGTACCAACTCCTGGTAGTTGTTGAAGGTTGCCACCATCAACTGCATGCTCAGATCATCATTCAGTCCTTCCAGAAACTTCTCCTGCTTAGCTGCATCCGTAGCAACATCATCCGGCGCATAACGTGCTAACTTACTGAAATCATCCACATACTGGCCCACTATGCGTCCTCCTTGGCACAAGTTGCGAAACTCGCGCTTCTTCATGGCCATAGCTCCTGCTGAAACATGGGCTGTGCGAAAAGCTTGCTGAAACTGGTCCCATGTGATAGTGTCGATGGGGTAAGTGGCTATGAATTTCTCCCACCATGATGCTGCGGGTCCATCAAGCTGATGTGCGGCAAAACGCACTCTCTCCGCATCTGTGCATCCTGCAATGGTCAACTCCCTTCCAATCTTGCGGAGCCAATCATCTGCAACAATCGGCTCGGTGCTACTGGGGAACATCGATGGATTCAGCCTTAGAAAACGGGCTAAGTGATCAACAGGTGGTGGTGGTGGTGGGTTGTTGTTGTTGTTGTTGTTGTTCCCTTGGTTCTGATTCTTGACTAGTATCTGCATCAATGCATTCTGCTGCTGGATCAACTGAGTGAGCTCCGGTGGGAAAGCAAATCCATTGTCGCGTCTCGGAGGCATCTGATGGGTTTAGAAAAGATGAGAGTACCGAATAGAATCAAATCTAGAGGGAAAACACTACCCATATGCACATGAGACAAACACAAACATATCACTTCAATCAATTCAAACAAGGGCATACAATCAGTCTAACTATCGTTACAAAAGTGCTCGAACTATACTATATACATGGGGGAATACTACTTCTGATATGGTGGTCGACTAGAAAAATTGATCGGTGGAAGACTCCATGATATCTGCTCCAGCTTCATCAACATAGTCATCATCGCTATCATCGGGGTCCAAGTCGGTGTCGTCGATGATGATGTAGTTCTCCGGGCAAGTGGAACCATCGTCTTCTCCTCCTGGCGCGGGGTCTCCCATGAATATTCCTAGCTTCCTTGTCAAATCGTCATTGTTCTCCACGAGTATCGTCATTTCCTACTCATATCCATTGCATGTAGACTTGAGTTCTTCCTCCAGCTCCGTAATCCTGGTCATTGCCTTCTTCAGATCTATCATGCCTGCGCACATCTGGTTCTCCTGGCGACGAATGTGCTGGTTTAACTCCTGGATGAAAGCTGCAATGGATCTATCCTTCCTGGTGCTGATCATCTCCCATTGCTCATCTCGGCGCCCACAAATCTGGTAGATAGTATCCTTGAGATCCTTGTGATAAACTTCTCCAATGCGTCCCATGGTGATGTGGGCTGCCATGCTCTTTCCTAGACTCCAGGTTGGTGCATCGAAGAAAACTCTATGGGCTCAGTGACTGGCATGAACGTCCTTCCTGGAACTTGAACTCGAATCATCCAACGCTCCTCTTCTAGCAAAGTGGTGATGTAGGTCCCGGTGAAGCTTGGTATTCCGATGTTTAGGTACCTAGTGACTTCCTTCAAGTGTCGTCCAAAAGGTGTATCTTCATCCGGTTGGGTGAACTTGTTCCTTGCATCCGCCATCCTATAGAGTCGAAAAGGAGAGAAGTCAGAAATGAGGAGAGAGTAGTGATCTAGGGTTTTAGCTTAGTGGTCGTGTCCTATAGTCAGCATGTGCTCTGATACCATCTTGTAGCGACCAGATCTCAAACAGTCTGATCTCTGTGTATCAGTGTCATCCCTGGATCGGTAATGCTGACACGCACAGTACTTGAGGATTTATAACAGAGTAGCAATCACACACTTATTACATCGAGTAGTCTTAAAAGAGAAGTTATTACAATAATATTGCTTAAGGCCATCTAAATACGATAACAGTGGAAGGCTTGGAAGATAAAGTGAGTCCATCAACTCCAACGTCATAGCTGAGTGAAAGACAACGACCTATGGCACCTTACTCGTCGTCTGAAAAGTCTGCAACATGAACGTTGCAGCCCGAGAAGGGGTCAGCACATGGAATATGCTGGCAATGTAACACATAGAGTAATGAACAAAATAAATGCTATCACTACATGCATATATGGCTGGTGGAAAGCTCTATGGTTACAGTTTTGCATGAAGACAATTTTTCCCTACAACAAAGGAATACATTTATTTAACTATCATGGTGGTTGTTAAACATTGAGAAGGTTCCTCCAACTCAATACCAATTAAGCATCATCATTTAAAACCCAAACTAATTATATTCAGAGTGATGAGATCAACATGACAATCCAAGAACTAGATACTCAAAACGTCCATAACCAGGGACACGGCTAATCATGATTAGTTTGAACACTCTGCAGAGGTTTGCGCACTTTTCCCCACAAGACTCGAATACATCCATGGTCGGAGAATCGAGATACAGTCTTTCTGAAATAAGAACTCTTTACTCTGGGTGGACAGCTCCACCTACTTTCCCCTACATCTGCTAGCCCACCACTGAAAGAGGTCTTACAACTTACTCAACTATGCTAGAGCCCATAATAGCTTGTGTCTGCACATAGAAGTTTCTAGCATGAATAATCTTATGATCCCTTTGAGCCTGGGTGGCGGACCATAGGATGATCACACGGGTACTCCGGGATATCCTTGGACAACACTGGATTCTCTAGGTGCCCTGAAAACCCCTGGTACTCCAGGGTGCCTCAAGCAATCCACCCAGATGTGTATTAAAGTTGCCACCTTAATAATAACTCTCACATCTGTCATGAATTACCCGAACCAAATCACGTCTATGAGCATAGCATAGCAATATAAGCATAACATAGAAGTAACTCCCAAAGGTTTGATAATAAACAGGGCAATAGGTTCTACCTCATCATCTACTTCCCAAAACCCACATATTAATCACATCACTACAAAAAAAGACACATCCGTGACATTTTGGGCCGAACGATTTTTTCTGTCATACTTATGACACTTCTATGACGATAATTTTGACAAAACCCGGTATCATCATAGATGTGGTGGGGTCGTACTTCTATGACAAAAAATCATGACAGAAAATTGGCTTTTCGTCCTGGGCGGGCCGGAGACGCAGCTGCATGACATTCTTTGGGCCGTCCATGATGGAAAAAACCGTGGTAGAAGCGAGGGCGAGGAAAATATCTGGGTGTTCCCGGTTACGGTGGGTGGTCGGGGCCGAGCGATGCGTGTTTCTCTTGTACACGCACACGCGTGGGTGCGAGGCATTGGGCTCTAACTGAACCCGAGCGATTGCACTGCAGGCTACGCGTTATTGAACCCGAGCGATCGATCGATGGCTGTTAACTGAACCCAGCGAGCGATTCCCTCGCTACTGCTGCTAACTGAAGCCGATTGATGCTGCCTCTGGATGA
>NC_057807.1:202790708-202877437 GCF_018294505.1 Triticum aestivum | reverse complement strand
AAACAATATCTCCACTTTAGTGGACAAGAAATTTCACAGCGGTCAGGCAAAAAGCGTCACGGGAAAATGTAGTACTTTCAAGGACTGCCATAAAATGGACCGATGTTCACTAAAATGATCATAACTTTGTCATTCGGAGTCCATGTGGGACCCACAAGTACTCAAGCTGCTCGCAGCGAGTGTGCGAATCCAAAAAAGACTCCCCGCTTGTGCCAGGAGTCCTGGAGTATCCTCAAATTCAGCCTTAAGCAGGAGTTTTTCTCCCTGAAAGTCAAAGAACATCATTCGTCGCTGTATTTCGGACAAGTTTCTGAACCCACTGGCACTCCATTTTGAAGGAAATTTAAGATATTATGTTGCTTATAGAGATTAGCCCCCCTGGTAGGGACAAATGTAGTTTTCTGCAGATGCTCTAAGATCCGGGCAATCTCATTTGGCCGTAAATTGAAGAAAATCCAGCGGCTATATGCCTTATTATCCCTATTTTCTCTTGATGCCATGAAGTAACTCATGCGCGTGAAACCCAAGAACAAAAGGGCATTCCTGGCATCGATCAGTATATATGTGGAAACAATATCTCCACTATAGTGGACAAGAAATTTTGGGGCGGTCAGGCAAAAAGCTTAACGGGAAAATGAAGTACTTTCAAGGACTGCCATAGAATGGATTGATGTTCACTAAAACGGTCATAACTTTGTCATTCGGAGTCCGTGTCGGACCCACAAGTACTCAAACTGCTCGTTGCGAGCTTGCGGATCCAGAAAATACTCCCGGCTTGTGTCAGTAGGTCCGGAGTACCCTCAAATTCGGCCTTAAGGAGGACTTTTTTGCCCTGAAAGTCAAAGAACATCATTCGCCGCTGGTTTTCGGACAAGTTTCTGAACCCATTGGCAATTCCTATTGAAGTAAATTTTAGAGATTATGTTGCTTATAGACATTAGCCTCCCTAGTAGGGACAACCATACCTTTTTGCAGATGCTCTATGACCCGGGCAATCTCATTTGGCCGTAAATTCAAGAAAATCGAGCAGCTATATGCCTCATTCTAATTGTTTTCGCCGGATGACATGCTGTAACTCATGGCCGTGAAAGCCCAGAACAAAAGGGCATTCCTGGCATCGGTCAATATATATATATGTGGAAACAATATCTCCACTTTAGTGGACAAGAAATTTCACAGCGGTTAGGCAAAAAGCGTCACGGGAAAATGTAGTACTTTCAAGGACTGCCATAGAATGGACCGATGTTCACTAAAACGTTCATAACTTTGTCATTCGGAGTCCGTGTGGGACCCACAAGTACTCAAACTTCTCGCGGCGAGTGTGCGAATCCAAAAAAGATGCCCCGCTTGTGCCAGGAGGCCTGGAGTACCCTCAAATTCGGCCTTAGGCAGGACTTTTTGGCCCTGAAAGTCAAAGAACATCATTCGTTGCTGTATTTCGGACAAGTTTCTGAACCCATTTGCACTTCATTTTGAAGGAAATTCAAGAGATTATGTTTATTATAGAGATTAGCCCCCCTGGTAGGGACAAACGTAGCTTTCTGCAGATGCTCTATGATCCGGGCAATCTCATTTGGCCGTAAATTGAGGAAAATCCAGCGGCTATATGCCTTATTATCCATGTTTTCTCCTGATGCCATGAAGTAACTCATGCGATTGAAACCCAAGAACAAAAGGGCATTCCTGGCATCGATCAATATATATATGTGGAAACAATATCTCCACTATAGAGGACAAGACATTTTGGGGCAGTCGGGCAAAAAGCGCATGAGAAAATGAAGTACTTTCAAGGACTGCCATAGCATGGACTGATGTTCACTAAAACGGTCATAACTTTGTCATTCGGAGTCCGTGTCGGACCCAAAAATAACCAAATTGCTCGCGGCTAGCGCGAATCCAGAAAATACTCCACGCCATCACTAAGAGGCCCGGAGTACCCTCAAATTTGGCCTTAAGCAGGACTTTTTGGCCCTGAAAGTCAAAGAACATCATTCGTCGTTGTTTTTCGGACAAGTTTCTGAACCCATTGGCACTTCGTTTTGAAGGAAATTCGAGAGATTATGTTGCTTATAGACATTAGCCCCCCTGGTAGGGATAAACTAGCTTTCCGAAGATGCTCTATGTTCCGGGCAATCTAATTTGGCCAAAAATTGAGGAAAATCCAGCGGCTATATTCCTTATTCTCCATGTTTTCGCCGGATGTCAGGCTGTAAGTCATGCGCGTGAAAGACAAGAACAAAAGGGCATTCCGGGCATCGGTCAATATATATGTGGAAACAATATCTCCACTATAGAGGATAAGCAATTTCGGGGCGGTCAAGCAAAAAGCGTCACGGGAAATTAAAGTACTTTCAAGGACTGCCATAGAATGGACCGATTTTCACTAAAACGGTCATAACTTTGTCATTCAGAGTCCGTGTCGGACCGACAAGTACTCAAACTGCTCGTGGCGAGCTTGCGAATCAAGAAAATATTCCCGGCTTGTGTCAGGAGGTCCGTAGTACCCCCAAATTCAGCCTTAAGGACGAATTTTTGGCCCTGAAAGTCAAAGAACATCATTCGCCGCTGGTTTTCACACAAGTTTCTGAACCCATTGGCACTTCCTTTTGAAGTAAATTTGAGAGATTATGTTGCTTATAGACATTAGCCTCCCTGGTAGGGACAAACGTACCTTTCTGCAGATGCTCTGTGATCCGGGCAATCTCATTTGGCCATAAATTCAAGAAAATCCAGCGGCTATATGCCTCATTCTCCTTGTTTTCACTGGATGGCATGTTGTAACTCATGCGCCTGAAAGCCAAGAACAAAAGGGCATTCCTGGCAACGGTTAATATATATATGTTGATGAGGACATTAATACAATTGTTACACCCACAGCCCCTGCTGCTATACATACTGGACCAATTACTAGAGCTCGTGCACGCCAACTAAATTACCAGGTACTTTCGTTTCTTGGTAATGATTCTAATGTTCATGAGAATATGATGCTGCCTAAATTGGATACATTTGTTTTGCTTACAAATGAAGGGTCTAGCTTGGAGAAGGATGAACATTGGAGCAAGAACAAGCATGGAGATGATGGCATGCACAAGGGGAACAAGAACGGAGTTACAAGTGATGATTTCAGGACTTTGAAGCCACCATAATGGGTGCATGAAGCCTTGGACGAAATATACAAGATGCCACTTCATAAATTTCGTCCCGAGGCTATTTTAGGTGCTGCGTCACCTTATTATTGGGCCAGGCCCATGTAATTTCGAAATACATAAGTATAGGCTATTTTTAGAGTCCGTATGTGTGGGGAAACAAGAGATAGGGTTCATTTCGGACCCCTCCACCAAGGGCCACGAAATTCCCCCCTCTTCCTCCATATATACAGCCCTTAGGGCATCGTTTAGACTTTGGGTTTTGTTTAGATTAAAAGTTCGCCATAGCTGCAACTTCGCGTACTTCGTTTGTGTTCAACGACCAGACAAAGGCGTCACACAACCCCACCTTGATCAATAAAGCTTTCATCTTATATTCGCAATATCCAGATTGCAATCTTAGTTTCTTGCTTGTTCTTCGTTTGCTCGCAGGAAACAGACCCTCGTGGTCAGGTTGATCGTGCTCCGGCGTGGTCAATAACCTCTCGGAGTTGGTTTAGCGATTGCTAAGGCGCGACGTCCTCGCACGTTCGTAGTCGGATCGTCAAAGTCGACTTCCACCAAAGCGAAATCCACCATCTCATCGAAAGACGGGACACCTTTGCCTCTATCAAGTGGTATCAGATTTCCAGGTTGCTCGGTGAGATTTTACAGTTTTTCGTAGTTTAGATCGAGTCTGTCTTCATACCTATAGTCCACGAAAAAGCCACAAAAAAAATTAGGGTTAGTTCATCATATCCGAACCAATCTGAGCCTTTGCATAATCTTTTTAGGGTTTTGCTTTGTTGAATTTGCGGTTGCATCGTCGTGTCTAGTAGAGGCATTAATAATATTACTATTCGTTATCGTCATCCTATTCCTAGGCTAGATGATATGCTTGATGAATTGAGTGGCTCTACAATATTCTCCAAAGTTGATTTGCGTAGTGGCTACCATCAAATTCGTATGAAATTGGGAGATGAATGGAAAACAGCATTTAAAACTAAGTTTGGATTATATGAGTGGTTAGTCATGCCTTTTGGGTTAACTAATGCACCTAGTACTTTCATGAGATTAATGAACGAAGTTTTACGTGCTTTCATTGGACGATTTGTGGTAGTTTACTTTGATGACATATTGATTTATAGCAGATCTTTGGAGGAACATTTGGAACATTTACGTGCTGTTTTTATTGCTCTACGTGATGCACGTTTGTTTGGTAACCTTGGGAAGTGCACCTTTTGCACCGACCGAGTATCTTTTCTTGGCTATGTTGTTACTCCACAGGGAATTGAAGTTGATAAAGCCAAGATTGAAGCTATTGAGAGTTGGCCGCAGCCCAAAACGGTCACACAAGTGAGGAGTTTTCTTGGCCTCGCTGGATTCTATAGGCGTTTTGTGAGAGATTTCAGCACCATTGCTGCACCTCTCAATGAGCTTACAAAGAAAGATGTGCCTTTTCTTTGGGGTAACGCACAGGAAGAAGCCTTCACGGTATTGAAAGATAAGTTGACACATGCTCCTTTACTCCAACTTCCTGATTTTAATAAGACTTTTGAGCTTGAATGTGATGCTAGTGGAATTGGATTAGGAGGTGTGTTATTACAAGATGGCAAACCTGTTGCATACTTTTCTGAAAAATTGAGTGGGCCTAGTCTGAATTATTCTACTTATGATAAAGAATTATATGCTCTTGTTCGGACTTTAGAAACATGGCAACATTATTTATGGCCCAAAGAATTTGTTATACATTCTGATCATGAATCTTTGAAACATATTAAAAGTCAAGCTAAACTGAATCGTAGACATGCTAAATGGGTGGAATTCATTGAGACTTTCCCTTATGTCATTAAACACAAGAAGGGAAAAGAAAATGTTATTGCTGATGCATTGTCTCGTCGCTATACTATGCTTTCACAACTTGACTTCAAAATATTTGGTTTGGATACCATCAAAGATCAATATGTGCATGATGCTGATTTTAAAGATGTAATGCAGAATTGTAAAGAAGGAAGAATGTGGAACAAGTTTGTTGTTAACGATGGATTTGTGTTTCGTGCTAACAAGCTATGCATTCCAGCTAGCTCCATTCGTCTTTTGTTGTTGCAGGAGGCGCATGGAGGAGGATTAATGGGACACTTTGGCGTGAAGAAGACGGAGGACGTACTTGCTACACATTTCTTTTGGCCAAAGATGAGACGGGATGTTGAGCGTTTTATTGCTCGCTGCACTACATGTCAAAAAGCTAAGTCACGACTCAATCCTCATGGTTTATATATGCCTTTGCCTGTACCTAGTGTTCCTTGGGAGGATATATCTATGGACTTTGTTTTAGGTTTACCTCGAACAAAGAAGGGGAGGGATAGCATATTTGTTGTCGTGGATAGATTCTCGAAAATGGCACACTTTATACCATGTCATAAAAGCGATGATGCTGTAATGTTGCTGATTTGTTCTTTCGTGAAATTATTCGCTTGCATGGTGTGCCAAATACTATTGTTTCAGATCGTGATACTAAATTTCTTAGCCACTTTTGGAGATGTTTATGGGCTAAGTTGGGGACTAAACTGCTTTTTAGTACTACTTGTCACCCCCAAACTGATGGACAAACTGAAGTAGTCAATAGAACGTTGTCTACTATGCTTAGGGCTGTTTTGAAGAATAATAAGAAAATGTGGGAGGAATGCTTGCCTCATATTGAATTTGCTTATAATCGTTCATTGCATTCTACTACTAAGATGTGCCCTTTTGAAGTTGTGTATGGTTTCCTACCTCGTGCACCTATTGATTTGTTGCCTCTTCCATCTTCGGAGAAGGTTAATTTTGATGCTAAACAACGTGCTGAATTGATTTTAAAAATGCATGAGTTAACTAAGGAAAACATTGAGCATATGAATGCTAAATATAAACTTGCTGGAGATAAGGGTAGAAAACATGTTGTGTTTGCACCTGGAGATCTTGTTTGGTTACATTTGCGTAAGGATAGATTTCCTGATTTGCGCAAAGCAAAGTTAATGCCACGTGCTGATGGTCCCTTTAAGGTGTTAGAGAAAATAAATGATAATGCATATAAACTTGAGCAGCCTGCAGATTTTGGGGTTAGTCCCACTTTTAACATTGCAGATTTGAAGCCTTATTTGGGTGAGGAAGATGAACTTCCGTTGAGGACGACTTCATTTCAAGAAGGGGATGATGATGAGGACATCAATACAATTGTTACACCCACAGCCCCTGCTGCTATACATACTGGACCAATTACTAGAGCTCATGCACGCCAACTAAATTACCAGGTACTTCCGTTTCTTGGTAATGATTCTAATGTTCATGAGAATATGATGCTGCCTAAATTGGATACATTTGTTTTGCTTACAAATGAAGGGCCTAGCTTGGAGAAGGATGAACATTGGAGCAAGAATAAGCATGGAGATGATGGCATGCGCAAGGGGAACAAGAACGAAGTTACAAGTGATGATTTCAGGACTTTGAAGCCACCATAATGGGTGCATGAAGCCTTGGACGAAATATACAAGATGCCACTTCATAAATTTCGTCCCGAGGCTATTTTAGGTGCTGCGTCACCTTATTATTGGGCCAGGCCCATGTAATTTCGAAATACATAAGTATAGGCTATTTTTAGAGTCCGTATGTGTGGGGAAACAAGAGATAGGGTTGATTTCGGACCCCTCCACCAAGGGCCACGAAATTCCCCCCCTCTTCCTCCATATATACAGCCCTTAGGGCATCGTTTAGACTTTGGGTTTTGTTTAGATTAAAAGTTCGCCATAGCTGCAACTTCGCGTACTTCGTTTGTATTCAACGACCAGACAAAGGCGTCACAGAACCCCACCTTGATCAATAAAGCTTTCATCTTATATTCGCAATATCCAGATTGCAATCTTAGTTTCTTGCTTGTTCTTCGTTTGCTCGCAGGAAACAGACCCTCGTGGTCAGGTTGATCGTGCTCCGGCGTGGTCAATAACCTCTCGGAGTTGGTTTAGCGATTGCTAAGGCGCGACGTCCTCGCACGTTCGTAGTCGGATCGTCAAAGTCGACTTCCACCAAAGCGAAATCCACCATCTCATCGAAAGACGGGACACCTTTGCCTCTATTAAGTGGTATCAGATTTCCAGGTTGCTCGGTGAGATTTTACAGTTTTTCGTAGTTTAGATCGAGTCTGTTCTTCATACCTACAGTCCACGAAAAAGCCACAAAAAAAAAATTAGGGTTAGTTCATCATATCCGAACCAATCTGAGCCTTTGCATAATCTTTTTAGGGTTTTGCTTTGTTGAATTTGCGGTTGCATCGTCGTGTCTAGTTGCTGGTCTTAGAGTCTAGTCTTTTAGAGTTTCGAGTTCTGGTCATAAGTTGTCACGCCGCCGCCGCACCATCATCATCGCCCCTGCCATCTACCACCACCGCTCCGAATCCGTATCCATATACCACCACCAATCCGTGTCCATATACCACCACCGATACATATCCATATACTACCACCACCGCTGCCATATACCACCACCATATATCCACCACCAATCCGAGTTCCTTGATTATTAGGGTTGTTTTCGAGATCCATCTAGTTTTCGATTCGTGTTTCCTTGCCGGAGTAGGTTTCGGAAAAAAAAAAAAAGAGTCGGGTAGCCACGCTCCGTTTAGGCCCAAAATTTTTCGAAAACGCATTTTTCGAAAAATTTTCTGGCTATCCTATTTTTAGGTGTTTCTGAGTGTTTTGAGACAGGTGCCATTATAGGAAGTTTTTTTTGACCCGTTTCCAGTTTTTGGGTCCGGGCAGTCAAAAAAAAAAATTGGTCGAAAAAATTTCGTGCCCATCCTGTCAGTTTGAGCTAAGAAGAGTTTTGAGACACTCGCCATTATAGTGATTTTTCGCAAAAAAAAAGAGCGCAAAAAAAAAGCAGCGCAAAAAAAAAGCGAAAAATAAAAAAATTCAGAGTGTGCTTTCCCTTGTTTACGTGCCGCGCCGTGATTTTGTTGGTGTTCTAGGCTCGCGTCTCTAGCACAGTCTAGCCTAGGACCAGCACAGTACCGTCGTTGAGCGTTTATTCAACTTTGCATCTCTGAATTGATTATTGCTGACCCTTTTTGCTACCATACTATAAGCCTTCCCAGCTCCACATACATCTACGTCGTGTGTTTGACTCTCCCTGGTAATCGCTCTATCCAAGCTTTGAGAGTTTTTGACTACAACGGTTGCCGATCACCGCCTGCTGCTGGGTAAGAACTGGTAAGAATTTGAGATTTGCTTGACGGATTTGTGATACACCACCACCACTTCTTAGTAGTCTGTAGGATCATATTCTTGTGTGTTTCTATTGCTGCTAACCATGCCAGGATCACAAGCCGACGAGATTGACTGGGAGAATTTATCGAACAAGGAGCTTCATGATAAGTTTCAGCAAATGATGACTAAACAGGTGCAAGATGTGCTGAACAATTTTGAAGAGGCCATGGAGAAGATCACTGGCCTTGAGAAGACGTTCGAAACAAAGCTCGATAACAAGTTTAATGAATTGCTCGCGCGTCTTCCACCACCACCACCCGCTGCACCTAACGCACCTCTCCAACAACAACAACAACGACTACCTCCACGTCGCGAAGCAGACCTCCGCCGAGCAAGCCGTGTTCCTCTTGCGTTTGGCCAAACTGTTGGTGCTGCTGTTGATACTTCTGTGGCTCCTGCTGCTGATGCGGAGGAGGATGATTATGTGGGAGATTATGAGGATGAGGTTGATCAAAATCAACACTACATACAGCCACCTGTACCACCACCAGCAGGTCGACCTCAGGTATATATTCGTAATGGTAGGCCTGCACCACCACCTCAGGTACGAGATGATGTCCATATTCCTAAACTGAAATTGAATATTCCACCATTTGAGGGTAGATATGTTCCTGATATATATCTTACTTGGGAGTTAGAAACTGAACAACGATTTACATGTTTACATTATCCTGAGGAGAGACGAGTTGCTGCTGCCGTTTGTGCTTTCACTAGTTTTGCATGTGTATGGTGGTCTGAACATTGTAGATTATATCCTATTCCAACTACTTGGGCTGCTTTGAAAACTGCTATGCGTACGCGTTGGGTTCCACCATATTATCAACGTGAATTGCTTCAAAAATTGCAGTGTTTAAGACAAGGGAAAAATTCTGTAGAAGAATATTATCAGGAATTACAAACTGGCATGATTAGATGTGGTATTGTTGAGGAGAATGAAGCTATGCTTGCACGTTTTCTGGGTGGATTAAATAGAGAGATTCAGACCATTCTAGACTATAAGGAGTATACTAATATCACTCGTTTATTCCATCTTGCTTGTAAAGCTGAACGTGAAGTGCAGGATCGACAAGCATTGGGGCGAACTACCTTTTCTGCAGGCCGACCTTCATCATGGACACCACGTGCATCTTCTACTTCAACTGCACCAGCACCTCCATCCGGTGCCACCTCCAGCCGTGATACAAGAAAACAGGCACAACCACCATTATCTGCCAAGAGCGCACCTGCGGGGCCTGCACAGCGTTCTTCTTCTTCCATGGCATCAACAGGGCACACAAGTGATATTATTTGTCGTCGTTGTAAGGGAGGAGGTCATTATGCGAGAGAATGCAAATCTCCGCGTGTGATGATTGCTACCGCGGATGGTGGATATGAGTCCGCTAGTGACTATGATGAGGAGACTTTGGCTCTTATTACACGTGAAGAACATGGTGGAGATGATTCTGATCATGAGACGCAATACATGGCTCCTGAAGACGCTGACAGGTATGAATGTTTAGTTGCTCAACGTGTTTTGAGTGTGCAGGTCACACAAGCTGAGCAAAATCACAGGCACAATTTGTTCCATACCAAGGGAGTTGTGAAGGAACGTTCTGTGCGCGTCATCATAGACGGAGGGAGCTGCAACAACTTGGCTAGCATGGAGATGGTGGAGAAGCTTGCTCTCACCACAAGACCACATCCACATCCTTACTACATCCAATGGTTCAACAACAGCGGCAAGGTTAAGGTAACACGTACTGTTCGTGTGCATTTTAGTATCTCTACATATGCTGATTATGTTGATTGTGATGTGGTACCTATGCAAGCATGTTCCTTATTACTTGGTAGACCATGGCAATTTGATAAAAATTCTGTACACCATGGTAGAAACAATCACTATACTCTTGTTCATAAGGATAAAAATATTACTTTGCTTCCTATGACTCCTGATTCCATTTTGAAAGATGATATTAATAGAGCTAATAAAGCACAACAGGAGAAGAATAAGAGTGAAAATCAGATTGTGGCAAAAGAATTTGAGCAACAAATGAAGCCTCATAATAAGCCATCTAGTGTTGCTTCTGAAATTAAATTGAAAAGTGCATGTTTATTTGCTACCAAATCTGATATTGATGAGCTAGATTTCAGCAAATCTGTTTGCTATGCTTTTGTGTGCAAAGAGGCATTATTTTCATTCGAGGACGTGCCTTCCTCTTTGCCTCCTGTTGTCACTAACATTTTGCAGGAGTTCGCTGACGTTTTTCCACAAGACGTGCCACCGGGATTACCGCCTATTCGAGGGATTGAGCATCAGATTGACTTAATTCCCGGTGCTTCACTACCAAACCGTGCACCATACCGTACCAATCCAGAGGAGACGAAGGAGATTATGCGTCAAGTACAAGAGCTTCTCGACAAAGGTTATATACGCGAATCCCTTAGTCCTTGTGCTGTTCCTATTATTCTAGTGCCGAAAAAGGATGGTACATCACGTATGTGTGTTGATTGTAGAGGCATTAATAATATTACTATTCCTAGGCTAGATGATATGCTTGATGAATTGAGTGGCTCTACAATATTCTCCAAAGTTGATTTGCGTAGTGGCTACCATCAAATTCGTATGAAATTGGGAGATGAATGGAAAACAGCATTTAAAACTAAGTTTGGATTATATGAGTGGTTAGTCATGCCTTTTGGGTTAACTAATGCACCTAGTACTTTCATGAGATTAATGAACGAAGTTTTACGTGCTTTCATTGGACGATTTGTGGTAGTTTACTTTGATGACATATTGATTTATAGCAGATCTTTGGAGGAACATTTGGAACATTTACGTGCTGTTTTTATTGCTCTACGTGATGCACGTTTGTTTGGTAACCTTGGGAAGTGCACCTTTTGCACCGACCGAGTATCTTTTCTTGGCTATGTTGTTACTCCACAGGGAATTGAAGTTGATAAAGCCAAGATTGAAGCTATTGAGAGTTGGCCGCAGCCCAAAACGGTCACACAAGTGAGGAGTTTTCTTGGCCTCGCTGGATTCTATAGGCGTTTTGTGAGAGATTTCAGCACCATTGCTGCACCTCTCAATGAGCTTACAAAGAAAGATGTGCCTTTTCTTTGGGGTAACGCACAGGAAGAAGCCTTCACGGTATTGAAAGATAAGTTGACACATGCTCCTTTACTCCAACTTCCTGATTTTAATAAGACTTTTGAGCTTGAATGTGATGCTAGTGGAATTGGATTAGGAGGTGTGTTATTACAAGATGGCAAACCTGTTGCATACTTTTCTGAAAAATTGAGTGGGCCTAGTCTGAATTATTCTACTTATGATAAAGAATTATATGCTCTTGTTCGGACTTTAGAAACATGGCAACATTATTTATGGCCCAAAGAATTTGTTATACATTCTGATCATGAATCTTTGAAACATATTAAAAGTCAAGCTAAACTGAATCGTAGACATGCTAAATGGGTGGAATTCATTGAGACTTTCCCTTATGTCATTAAACACAAGAAGGGAAAAGAAAATGTTATTGTTGATGCATTGTCTCGTCGCTATACTATGCTTTCACAACTTGACTTCAAAATATTTGGTTTGGAGACCATCAAAGATCAATATGTGCATGATGCTGATTTTAAAGATGTAATGCAGAATTGTAAAGAAGGAAGAATGTGGAACAAGTTTGTCGTTAACGATGGATTTGTGTTTCGTGCTAACAAGCTATGCATTCCAGCTAGCTCCGTTCGTCTTTTGTTGTTGCAGGAAGTGCATGGAGGAGGATTAATGGGACATTTTGGCGTGAAGAAGACGGAGGACGTACTTGCTACACATTTCTTTTGGCCAAAGATGAGACGGGATGTTGAGCGTTTTATTGCTCGATGCACTACATGTCAAAAAGCTAAGTCACGACTCAATCCTCATGGTTTATATATGCCTTTGCCTGTACCTAGTGTTCCTTGGGAGGATATATCTATGGACTTTGTTTTAGGTTTACCTCGAACAAAGAAGGGGAGGGATAGCATATTTGTTGTCGTGGATAGATTCTCGAAAATGGCACACTTTATACCATGTCATAAAAGCGATGATGCTGTTAATGTTGCTGATTTGTTCTTTCGTGAAATTATTCGCTTGCATGGTGTGCCAAATACTATTGTTTCAGATCGTGATACTAAATTTCTTAGCCACTTTTGGAGATGTTTATGGGCTAAGTTGGGGACTAAACTGCTTTTTAGTACTACTTGTTGATAGAGGCAAAGGTGTCCCGTCTTTCGATGAGATGGTGGATTTCGCTTTGGTGGAAGTCGACTTTGACGATCCGACTACGAACGTGCGAGGACGTCGCACCTTAGCAATCGCTAAACCAACTCCGAGAGGTTATTGACCACGCCGGAGCACGATCAACCTGACCACGAGGGTCTGTTTCCTGCGAGCAAACGAAGAACAAGCAAGAAACTGAGATTGCAATCTGGATATTGCGAATATAAGATGAAAGCTTTATTGATCAAGGTGGGGTTCTGTGACGCCTTTGTCTGGTCGTTGAACACAAACGAAGTACGCGAAGTTGCAGCTATGGCGAACTTTTAATCTAAACAAAACCCAAAGTCTAAACGATGCCCTAAGGGCTGTATATATGGAGGAAGAGGGGGGGAATTTCGTGGCCCTTGGTGGAGGGGTCCGAAATCAACCCTATCCCTTGTTTCCCCATACATACGGACTCTAAAAATAGCCTATACTTATGTATTTCGAAATTACATGGGCCTGGCCCAATAATAAGGTGACGCAGCACCTAAAATAGCCTCGGGACGAAATTTATGAAGTGGCATCTTGTATATTTCGTCCAAGGCTTCATGCACCCATTATGGTGGCTTCAAAGTCCTGAAATCATCACTTGTAACTCCGTTCTTGTTCCCCTTGCGCATGCCATCATCTCCATGCTTGTTCTTGCTCCAATGTTCATCCTTCTCCAAGCTAGGCCCTTCATTTGTAAGCAAAACAAATGTATCCAATTTAGGCAGCATCATATTCTCATGAACATTAGAATCATTACCAAGAAACGAAAGTACCTGGTAATTTAGTTGGCGTGCACGAGCTCTAGTAATTGGTCCAGTATGTATAGCAGCAGGGGCTATGGGTGTAACAATTGTATTGATGTCCTCATCAAGATATGTTCCTGATATATATCTTACTTGGGAGTTAGAAACTGAACAACGATTTACATGTTTACAATATCCTGAGGAGAGACGAGTTGCTGCTGCTGTTTGTGCTTTCACTAGTTTTGCATGTGTATGGTGGTCTGAACATTGTAGATTATATCCTATTCCAACTACTTGGGCTGCTTTGAAAACTGCTATGCGTACGCGTTGGGTTCCACCATATTATCAACGTGAATTGCTTCAAAAATTGCAGCGTTTAAGACAAGGGAAAAATTCTGTAGAAGAATATTATCAGGAATTACAAACTGGCATGATTAGATGTGGTATTGTTGAGGAGAATGAAGCTATGCTTGCACGTTTTCTGGGTGGATTAAATAGAGAGATTCAGACCATTCTAGACTATAAGGAGTATACTAATATCACTCGTTTATTCCATCTTGCTTGTAAAGCTGAACGTGAAGTGCAGGATCGACAAGCATTGGGGCGAACTAACTTTTCTGCAGGCCGACCTTCATCATGGACACCACGTGCATCTTCTACTTCAACTGCACCAGCACCTCCATCCGGTGCCACCTCCAGCCGTGATACAAGAAAACAGGCACAACCACCATTATCTGCGAAGAGCGCACCTGCGGGGCCTGCACATCGTTCTTCTTCTTCCATGGCATCAACAGGGCACACAAGTGATATTATTTGTCGTCGTTGTAAGGGAGGAGGTCATTATGCGAGAGAATGCAAATCTCCGCGTGTGATGATTGCTACCGCGGATGGTGGATATGAGTCTGCTAGTGACTATGATGAGGAGACTTTGGCTCTTATTACACGTGAAGAACATGGTGGAGATGATTCTGATCATAAGACGCAATACATGACTCCTGAAGACGCTGACAGGTATGAATGTTTAGTTGCTCAACGTGTTTTGAGTGTGCAGATCACACAAGGTGAGCAAAATCAGAGGCACAATCTGTTCCATACCAAGGGAGTTGTGAAGGAACGTTCTGTGCGCGTCATCATAGACGGAGGGAGCTGCAACAACTTGGCTAGCATGGAGATGGTGGAGAAGCTTTCTCTCACCACAAGACCACATCCACATCCTTACTACATCCAATGGTTCAACAACAGCGGCAAGGTTAAGGTAACACGTACTGTTCGTGTGCATTTTAGTATCTCTACATATGCTGATTATGTTGATTGTGATGTGGTACCTATGCAAGCATGTTCCTTATTACTTGGTAGACCATGGCAATTTGATAAAAATTCTGTACACCATGGTAGAAACAATCACTATACTCTTGTTCATAAGGATAAAAATATTACTTTGCTTCCTATGACTCCTGATTCCATTTTGAAAGATGATATTAATAGAGCTAATAAAGCAAAACAGGAGACGAATAAGAGTGAAAATAAGATTGTGGCAAAAGAATTTGAGCAACAAATGAAACCTAATAATAAACCATCTAGTGTGATGAGGACATCAATACAATTGTTACACCCACAGCCCCTGCTGCTATACATACTGGACCAATTACTAGAGCTCGTGCACGCCAACTAAATTACCAGGTACTTTCGTTTCTTGGTAATGATTCTAATGTTCATGAGAATATGATGCTGCCTAAATTGGATACATTTGTTTTGCTTACAAATGAAGGGCCTAGCTTGGAGAAGGATGAGCATTGGAGCAAGAACAAGCATGGAGATGATGGCATGCGCAAGGGGAACAAGAACGGAGTTACAAGTGATGATTTCAGGACTTTGAAGCCACCATAATGGGTGCATGAAGCCTTGGACGAAATATACAAGATGCCACTTCATAAATTTCGTCCCGAGGCTATTTTAGGTGCTGCGTCACCTTTTTATTGGGCCAGGCCCATGTAATTTCGAACTACATAAGTATAGGCTATTTTTAGAGTCCGTATGTGTGGGGAAACAAGAGATAGGGTTGATTTCGGACCCCTCCACCAAGGGCCACGAAATTCCCCCCTCTTCCTCCATATATACAGCCCTTAGGGCATCGTTTAGACTTTGGGTTTTGTTTAGATTAAAAGTTCGCCATAGCTGCAACTTCGCGTACTTCGTTTGTGTTCAACGACCAGACAAAGGCGTCACAGAACCCCACCTTGATCAATAAAGCTTTCATCTTATATTCGCAATATCCAGATTGCAATCTTAGTTTCTTGCTTGTTCTTCGTTTGCTCGCAGGAAACAGACCCTCGTGGTCAGGTTGATCGTGCTCCGGCGTGGTCAATAACCTCTCGGAGTTGGTTTAGCGATTACTAAGGCGCGACGTCCTCGCACGTTCGTAGTCGGATCGTCAAAGTCGACTTCCACCAAAGCGAAATCCACCATCTCATCGAAAGACGGGACACCTTTGCCTCTATCATATGTGGAAACAATATTTCCACTTTAGTGGACAAGAAATTTCACAGCGGTCAGGCAAAAAGCGTCTCAGGAAAATGTAGTACTTTCAAGGACTGCCATAGAATGGACCGATGTTCACTAAAACGATCATAACTTTGTCATTCGGAGTCCGTGTGGGACCCACAAGTACTCAAACTGCTCGCGGCGAGTGTGCGAATCCAAAAAAGACGCCCCGCTTGTGCCAGGAGGCCTGGAGTACCCTCAAATTCGGCCTTAAGTAGGACTTTTTCTCCCTGAAAGTCAAAGAACATCATTCATCGCTGTATTTCGGACAAGTTTCTGAACCCACTAGCACTTCATTTTGAAGGAATATCAAGAGATTATGTTGCTTATAGAGATTAGCCCCCCTGGTAGGGACAAATGTAGTTTTCTGCAGATGCTCTATGATCCGGGCAATCTCATTTGGCCGTAAATTGAAGAAAATCCAGCGGCTATATGCCTTATTATCCCTGTTTTCTCTTGATGCCATGAAGTAACTCATGCGCGTGAAACCCAAGAACAAAAGGGCATTCCTGGCATCGATCAGTATATATGTGGAAACAATATCTCCACTATAGTGGACAAGAAATTTTGGGGCGGTCAGGCAAAAAGCTTCACGGGAAAATGAAGTACTTTCAAGGAGTGCCATAGAATGGATTGATGTTCACTAAAACGGTCATAACTTTGTCATTCGGAGTCCGTGTCGGACCCACAAGTACTCAAACTACTCGTGGCGAGCTTGCGAATCCAGAAAATACTCCCGGCTTGTGTCAGGAGGTCCAGAGTACCCTCAAATTCGGCCTTAAGGAGGACTTTTTTGCCCTGAAAGTCAAAGAACGTCATTCGCCGCTGGTTTTCAGACAAGTTTCTGAACCCATTGGCAATTCCTTTTGAAGTAAATTTTAGAGATTATGTTGCTTATATACATTAGCCTCCCTGGTAGGGACAAACGTACCTTTCTGTAGATGCTCTATGATCCGGGCAATCTCATTTGGCCATAAGTTCAAGAAAATCCAGCAGCTATATGCCTTATTCTCCTTGTTTTCGCCTAATGGCATGCTGTAACTCATGCGCGTGAAAGCCAAGAACAAAAGGGCATTCCTGGCATCAGTCAATATATATATATATGTGGAAACAATATCTCAACTGTAGTGGACAAGAAATTTTGCGGCGGTCAGGCAAAAGCGTCACGGGAAATTGAAGTACTTTCAAGGACTGCCATAGAATGCACCGATGTTCACAAAAACGGTCATAACTTTGTCATTCGGAGTCCGTGTGGGACCCACAAGTACTCAAACTGCTCGCGGCGAGTGTGCGAATCCAAAAAAAATTTCCCGCTTGTGCCAGGAGGCCTAGAGTACCCTCAAATTCGGCCTTTGGCAGGACTTTTTGGCCCTAAAAGTCAAAGAACATCATTCGTTGTTGTATTTCGGACAAGTTTCTGAACCCATTTGCACTTCATTTTGAAGGAAATTCAAGAGATTATGTTTATTATAGAGATTAGCCCCCCCTGGTAGGGACAAACGTAGCTTTCTGCAGATGGTTCTATGATCCGGGCAATCTCATTTGGCCGTAAATTGAGGAAAATCCAGCGGCCATATGCCTTATTATCCCTGTTTTCTCCTGATGCCATGAAGTAACTCATGCGCGTGAAACCCAAGAACAAAAGGGCATTCCTGGCATCGATCAATATATAAGTGGAAACAATATCTCCACTATAGAGGACAAGAAATTTTGGGGCAGTCGGGCAAAAAGCGCACGAGAAAATGAAGTACTTTCAAGGACTGCCATAGAATGGACTGATGTTCACTAAAACGGTCATAACTTTGTGATTCGGAGTCCGTGTCGGACCCAAAAATAACCAAATTGCTCGCGGCTAGCGCGAATCCAGAAAATACTCCACGCCATCGCTAAGAGGCCCGGAGTACCCTCAAATTTGGCCTTAAGCAGGACTTTTTGGCCCTGAAAGTCAAAGAACATCATTCGTCGTTGTTTTTCGGACAAGTTGCTGAACACATTGGCACTTCGTTTTGAAGGAAATTCGAGAGATTATGTTTCTTATAGACATTAGCCCCCTGGTAGGGATAAACTAGCTTTCTGAAGATGCTCTATCTTCCGGGCAATCTAATTTGGCCAAAAATTGAGGAAAGTCCAGCGGCTATATTCCTTATTCTCCATGTTTTCGCCGGATGTCAGGCTGTAAGTCATGCGCGTGAAAGCCAAGAACAAAAGGGCATTCCGGGCATCGGTCAATATATATGTGGAAACAATATCTCCACTATAGAGGATAAGCAATTTCGGGGCGGTCAAGCAAAAAGCGTCACGGGAAATTAAAGTACTTTCAAGGACTGCCATAGAATGGACCGATGTTCACTAAAACGGTCATAACTTTGTCATTCGGAGTCCGTGTCGGACCGACAAGTACTCAAACTGCTCGTGGCGAGCTTGCGAATCCAGAAAATACTCCCGGCTTGTGTTAGGATGTCCGGAGTACCCCAAATTCGGCCTTAAGGACGAATTTTTGGCCCTGAAAGACAAAGAACATCATTCGCCGCTGGTTTTCACACAAGTTTCTGAACCCATTGGCACTTCCTTTTGAAGTAAATTTGAGAGATTATGTTGCTTATAGACATTAGCCTCCCTGGTAGGGACAAACGTACCTTTCTGCAGATGCTCTGTGATCCGGGCAATGTCATTTGGCCATAAATTCAAGAAAATCCAGCGGCTATATGCCTCATTCTCCTTGTTTTCGCCGGATGGCATGCTGTAACTCATGCGCGTGAAAGCCAAGAACAAAAGGGCATTCCTGGCAACGGTTAATATATATATGTCGAAACAATATCTCCACTTTAGTGGACAAGAAATTTCACAGCGGTCAGGCAAAAAGCGTCACGGGAAAATGTAGTACTTTCAAGAACTGCCATAAAATGGACCGATGTTCACTAAAACGATCATAACTTTGTCATTCGGAGTCCGTGTGGGACCCACAAGTACTCAAGCTGCTCGCGGCGAGTGTGCGAATCCAAAAAACACTCCCCGCTTGTGCTAGGAGGCCTGGAGTATCCTCAAATTCGGCCTTAAGCAGGGCTTTTTGGCCCTGAAAGTCAAAGAACATCATTGGTCGCTGTATTTCGGACAAGTTTCTGAACCCACTGGCTCTTCATTTTGAAGGAAATTCAAGATAATATGTTGCTTATAGAGATTAGCCCCCCTGGTAGGGACAAATGTAGTTTTCTGCAGATGCTCTATGATCCGGGCAATCTCATTTGGCCGTAAATTGAAGAAAATCCAGCGGCTATATGCCTTATTATCCCTATTTTCTCTTGATGCCATGAAGTAACTCATGCGCGTGAAACCCAAGAACAAAAGGGCATTCCTGGCATCGATCAGTATATATGTGGAAACAATATCTCCACTAGAGTGGACAAGAAATTTTGGGGCGGCCAGGCAAAAAGCTTCACGGGAAAATGAAGTACTTTAAAGGACTGCCATAGAATGGATTGATGTTCACTAAAATGGTCATAACTTTGTCATTCGGAGTCCGTGTCGGACCCACAAGTACTCAAACTGCTCGTGGCGAGCTTGCGGATCCAGAAAATACTCCCGGATTGTGTCAGTAGGTCCGGAGTACCCTCAAATTCGGCCTTAAGGAGGACTTTTTTGCCCTGAAAGTCAAAGAACATCATTCGCCGCTGGTTTTCGGACAAGTTTCTGAACCCATTGGCAATTCCTATTGAAGTAAGTTTTAGAGATTATGTTGCTTATAGACATTAGCCTCCCTGGTAGGGACAAACGTACCTTTTTGCAGATGCTCTATGACCCGGGCAATCTCATTTGGCCGTAAATTCAAGAAAATCGAGCGGCTATATGCCTCATTCTAATTGTTTTCACCGGATGACATGCTGTAACTCGTGCCCGTGAAAGCCCAGAACAAAAGGGCATTCCTGGCATCGGTCAATATATATATGTGGAAACAATATCTCCACTTTAGTGGACAAGAAATTTCAGAGCGGTCAGGCAAAAAGCGTCACCGGAAAATGTAGTACTTTCAAGGACTGCCATAGAATGGACCGATGTTCACTAAAATGATCATAACTTTGTCATTCGGAGTCCGTGTGGGACCCACAAGTACTCAAACTGCTCACGGAGAGCGTGCGAATCCAAAAAAGACGCCCCACTTGTGCCAGGAGGCCTGGAGTACCCTCAAATTCGGCCTTAAGCAGGACTTTTTCTCCCTGAAAGTCAAAGAACATCATTCGTCGCTGTATTTCGGACAAGTTTCTGAACCCACTGGCACTTCATTTTGAAGGAAATTCAAGAGATTATGTTGCTTATAGACATTAGCCCCCCTGGTAGGGAAAAACGTAGCTTTCTGCAGATGCTCTATGATCCGGGCAATCTCATTTGGCCGTAAATTGAAGAAATTCCAGCGGCTATATGCCTTACTATCCCTGTTTTCGCCGGATGCCATGATGTAACTCATGGGTGTGAAACCCAAGAACAAAAGGGCATTCCTGGCATCATTCAGTATATAAGTGGAAACAATATCCCCACTATAGTGGACAAGAAATTTTTGGGCGGTCAGGCAAAAAGCTTCACGGGAAGATGAAGTACTTTCAAGGACTGCCATAGAATGGACTGATGTTCACTAAAACGGTCATAACTTTGTCATTCAGAGTCCGTGTCGGACCCACAAATACTTAAACTGCTCGCGGCTAGCGTGCGAATCTAGAAAATACTCCTTGCTTGTGCCAGGAGGCCTAGAGTACCCTCAAATTTGGCATTAAGCACGACTTTTTGGCCCTGAAAGTCAAAGAACATCATTCGCCGCTGTTTTTCGGACAAGTTTCTGAACCCATTGGCACTTCCTTCCTCTTAAAGAAAATTCGAGAGATTATGTTGCTTATAGACATTAGCCCCCCTGGTAGGGACAAACGTACCTTTCTGTAGATGCTCTATGATCCAGCGGCCATAAATTCAAGAAAATCCAGCGGCTATATGCCTTATTCTCCTTGTTTTCGCTGAATGGCATGCTGTAACTCATGCGCGTGAAAGCCAGGAACAAAAGGGCATTCCTGGCATCGGTCAATATATATATGTTGAAACAATATCTCCACTGTAGTGGACATGAAATTTTGCGATGGTCAAACAAAAGCGTCACGGGAAAAATGAAGTACTTTCAAGGACTCCCATAGAATGCACCGATGTTCACTAAAACGGTCATAACTTTGTCATTCGGAGTCCGTGTGAGACACACAAGTACTCAAATTGCTCACGGCGAGTGTGCGAATCCAGAAAATACTCCCCGCTTGTGCCAGGAGGCCCGGAGTACCCTCAAATTTGGCCTTAAGCAGGACTTTTCGGCCCTGAAAGTCAAAGAACATCACTCGTCGCTGTACTTCGGACAAGTTTCTGAACCCATTGGCACTTCATTTTGAAGGAAATTCAAGAGATTATGTTGCTTATAGAGATTAGCCCCACTGGTAGGGACAAACGTAGCTTTCTGCAGATGCTCTATGATCCGGGCAATCTCATTTGGCCGTAAATTGAAGAAAATCCAACGGCTATATGCCTTATTATCCCTGCTTTCTCCTGATGCCATGAAGTAACTCATGCGCGTGAAACCCAAGAACAAAAGGGCATTCCTGGCATCGATCAGTATATATGTGGAAACAATATCTCCAGTATAGTGGACAAGAAATTTTGGGGCGGTCAGGCAAAAAGCTTCACGGGAAAATGAAGTACTTTCAAGGACTGCCGTAGAATGGACTGATGTTCACTAAAACGGTCATAACTTTGTCATTCGGAGTCCGTGACAGACCCAAAAATAACCAAACTGCTCGCGGCTAGCGCGATTCCAGAAAATACTCCACGCCATCGCCAGGAGGCCCGGAGTACCGTTAAATTTGGCCTTAAGCAGGACTTTTTGGCCCTGAAGGTCAAAGAACATCATTCGTCGTAGTTTTTCGGACAAGTTTCTGAACCCATTGGCACTTCCTTTTGAAAGAAATCCGAGAGATTATGTTTCTTATAGACATTAGCCCCCCTGGTAGGGATAAACGTAGCTTTCTGCAGATGCTCTATGATCCGGGCAATCTCATTTGACCAAAACTTGAAGAAAATCCAGCGGCTATATGCCTTATTCTCCTTGTTTTCGCCGGATGGCATGCTGTAACTCATGCGTGTGAAAGCCAAGAACAAAAGGGCGTTCCTGGCATCGGTCAATATATATATATGTTGAAACAATATCTCCACTGTAGTGGACAAGAAATTTCTCGGCGGTCAGGCAAAAAGCGTCACAGGAAAATGAAGTACTTTCAAGGACTGCCATAGAATGCACCGATGTTCACTAAAACTGTCATAACTTTGTCATTCGGAGTCCGTGTGGGACCCACAAGTACTCAAACTGCTTGCGGTGAGTGTGTAAATCCAGAAAATACTCCCCGCTTGTGCCAGGAGGCCTGGAGTACCCTCAAATTGGGCCTTATGCAGGACTTTTTGGCCCTGAAAGTCAAAGAACATCATTCGTCGCTGTTTTTCGGACAAGTTTCTGAACCCATTGACAATTCCTTTTAAAGGAAATTCGAGAGATTATGTTGCTTATAGATATTATCCCCCCTGGTAGGGACAAACATACCTTTCTGCAAATACTCTATGATCCGAGCAATCTCATTTGGTCGTAAATTGAAGAAAATCCAGCGACTATATGCCTTATTCTCCTTGTTTTCGCCGGATGCCATGATGTAACTCATGCGCGTGAAAGCCAAGAACAAAAGGGCATTCCTGGCATCGGTCAATATATATGTGGAAACAATATCTCCACAATAGAGGACAAGAAATTTCGGGGCGATCAGGCAAAAAGCGTCACAGGAAAATGAAGTACTTTCCAGGACTGCCATAAAATGGACCGATGTTCACTAAAACGGTCATAACTTTGTCATTCGGAGTCCATGTCGGACCCACAAGTACTCAAACAGCTTACGCCAGGAGGCCCAGAGTACCCTCAAATTCGGCCTTAAGCAGGACTTTTTGGCCATGAAAGTCAAAGATCATCTTTCGCCGTTGTTTTTCGAACAAGTTTCTGAACACATTGACGCTTCCTTTTGAAGGAAATTCAGGGAATTATATTTCTTATAGACATTAGCCCCCCTGGAAGGGAAAACCATACCTTCCTGCAGATGCTCTATGATCCGAGCAATCTCATTTTGTTGTAAATTGCAAAAGATCCAATGGCTATATGCCTTGTTCTCCTTGTTTTCACCCGATGCGATGCTGTAACTCATGCGCATGAAAGTCAATAACAAAAGGGCATTCCTGGCATCGTCCAATATATATATTTGGAAACAATATCTCCACTATAGAGGACAAGAAATTTCGCGGCGGTCAGGTAAAAAGCGTCACGGGAAAATGAAGTACTTTCAAGGACTGCCATAGAATGGACCGATGTTCACTAAAACCATCATAACTTATTCATTCGGAGTCCGTGTCGGACCCACAAGTACGCAAACTGCACGTGGTGAGCGTGCGAATCCATATAATACTCTCGGCTTGTGTCAGGAGGTTCGGAGTATGATGCGGAGCATCCCATGATCATCCCCATGGACGCATCTACATCCCCTACAACACCACTTGGACCTATGGCTCGAGCACGTGCAAGAGCTCTCGAAACCGAGGTGACATCTCTCCTCTCCCAATTCCCTTTCGATTCACATGAGACATGGTTACTACCTCAAACGGAAATGCTATGCATACTCAGGTACCAAGGAGTTCACCGTGAAGGAGCTAGGAAGCAAGGAGAACCGGAAGCAGAAGACATGCGTGAAGACGGAGAGGAAAAGCACCAAGGCCCAGGATGGCCGGACGATCCGGATGGCGGCCCGGACGATCCGGACAGAGCCCGGACGATCCGGGCCCCGGCCCGGACGATCCGGCTAAATCACCCCGAAGACACCCGAAGCTCCCACCTGAAGCCGGATCATCCGGACCCCGTCCCGGATCATCCGGACCCTGCCCGGACGTCCGGACCCCCAGCCGGACATCCGGCTCTGCACCTCCACCAGCCGAGCATCCGACTCATCCGGGCCTCCTCCCGGACCATCCGGACCAGC
Source organism: Triticum aestivum (assembly GCF_018294505.1). Classification (NCBI taxonomy): domain Eukaryota; kingdom Viridiplantae; phylum Streptophyta; class Magnoliopsida; order Poales; family Poaceae; genus Triticum; species Triticum aestivum. The sequence goes on along the minus strand of NC_057807.1, from coordinate 202,853,374 downwards.
CCGGATCATCCGGCTCCGGACCCGGATCATCCGGCCAGCGCCTGCGCGCGCGTGTTGGGCTGAGCCCATGTACCCCTTCGCCCCCTAGTCTATTTATAGGACTCCTCCCTCTCCTTTTGAGACTTAGCATTGGATTAGCTCATGTTTGTGTGAGAGCCTTTGCTCATCCACTTGGATACTTCTCCTCGGAGATCAGGACCTCTCCGGAGAAGATCCCCAAGCGGATTCAAGACCCCTCTTTAGGGAAGAACATCAAGGCCTCCTCCTGGAGAAGAACGGTTCCGCTGTATCCTTTCCCTTTGTTGATTGTGGATCATATGTTACTCCATGTGTTCGGTGATCTAGCACTCGTGTGATCGATTCTATGTCGGTTTAGTGTTTCTCTCTCATTTTCCCCGTGTTCCCCTTCGTGATTTCCGCGCGTTTCTCGTGTTCTTCTGTAGGATCCCCTCCAAAGGTGAAAGATCGACGTTCTAGGGTTCCACCCTACATCATCTTGGTATCATGAGCCATGTTGATCACGTTTTTGGAGCCCCTACCCCTCTTTTTCTAGCTTGATTTTGTTGATTTCGTCCTAAATCTGAAAATCCCCACCAAAAATAGCCCCCAAATTTTTTTGTGATTTGTTGGTTTTGATGAAGATTTGTTGATTTTGATCCGTGGATTCGGTGTGTAACTTGTGGATCTTGCTTTTCCCCACCTTCTACCCCTCGAAATCCATCCAAAATCCGCGGAATCGACGAATTTCTCGCCGTTTTCGAGTTCTTCCCGAGCAGTTCCCGAACGAGATTGACCAGCCCGGATCATCCGGACCCTGACCCGGATCATCCGGACGCGCCCGGATCATCCGGCTCTTGGCCCGGATCATCCGGCTTCCTCTGCCGAAACTGCATTTTTGCAGTTTTCCTCCACCACCACCTATGTCTACATACTCCCCCACCCCCAACACCACCACTTCCATGATGAGGACATCAATACCATTGTTACACCCATAGCCCCTGCTGCTATACATACTGGACCAATTACTAGAGCTCGCGCACGCCAACTAAATTACCAGGTACTTTCGTTTCTTGGTAATGATTCTAATGTTCATGAGAATATGATGCTGCCTAAATTGGATACATTTGTTTTGCTTACAAATGAAGGGCCTAGCTTGGAGAAGGATGAACATTGGAGCAAGAGCAAGCATGGAGATGATGGCATGCGCAAGGGGAACAAGAACGGAGTTACAAGTGATGATTTCAGGACTTTGAAGCCACCATAATGGGTGCATGAAGCCTTGGACGAAATATACAAGATGCCACTTCATAAATTTCGTCTAGAGGCTATTCTAGGTGCTGCATCACCTTATTATTGGGCCAGGCCCATGTAATTTCGAAATACATAAGTATAGGTCATTTTTAGAGTCCGTATGTGTGGGGAAGCAAGAAATAGGGTTGATTTCGGACCCCTCCACCAAGGGTCACGAAATTCCCCCCTCTTCCTCCATATATACAGCCCTTAGGGCACCGTTTAGACTTTGGGTTTTGTTTAGATTAAAGTTCGCCATAGCTGCAACTTCGCGTACTTCGTTTGTGTTCAACGACCAGACAAAGGCGTCACAGAACCCCACCTTGATCAATAAAGCTTTCATCTTATATTCGCAATATCCAGATTGCAATCTCAGTTTCTTGCTTGTTCTTCGTTTGCTCGCAGGAAACAGACCCTCGTGGTCAGGTTGATCATGCTCCGGCGTGGTCAATAACCTCTCGGAGTTGGTTTAGCGATTGCTAAGGCGCGACGTCCACGCACGTTCGTAGTCGGATCGTCAAAGTCGACTTCCACCAAAGCGATATCCATCATCTCATCGAAAGACGGGACACCTTTGCCTCTATCAAGTGGTATCAGATTTCCAGGTTGCTCGGTGAGATTTTACAGTTTTTCGTAGTTTAGATCGAGTCTGTTCTTCATACCTATAGTCCACGAAAAAGCCATAAAAAAATTAGGGTTAGTTCATCCTATCCGAACCAGTCTGAGCCATTGCATAATCTTTTCTGTATTTGCGTTGTTGAATTTGCGGTTGCATCGTCGTGTCTAGTTGCTGGTCTTAGAGTCTAGTCTTTTAGAGTTTGGAGTTCTGGTCATAAGTTGTCACGCCGCCGCCGCACCATCATCATCGCCCCTGCCATCTACCACCACCGCTTCGAATCCGTATCCATATACCACCATCGCTGCCATATATCACCACCGCTGCCATCTACCACCATATATCCACCACCAATCCGAGTTCCTTGCATATTAGGTTTGTTTTCGAGATCCATCTAGTTTCCGATTCGTGTTTTCCTTGCCGGAGTAGGTTTCGGAAAAAAAAACCACCCTCCGTTTAGGCCCAAAATTTTCCAAAAACGCACTTGTCGAAAAATTTTCTGGCTATCCTATTTTTAGGTGTTTCTAAGAGTTTTGAGACAGTCGCCGTTATAGAAAGTTTTTTTTGACCCGTTTCCAGTTTTTTGGTCCGGGCAGTCGAAAAAAAAATATTTGGTCGAAAAAATTTCGTGCCCATCCTGTCAGTTTGACCTGGGAAGAGTTTTGAGACACTCGCCATTATAGTGATTTTTCGCAAAAAAAACAGCGCAAAAAAAAGCGAAAAAAAAATCCAGAGTGTGCTTTTACCTTGTTTACGTGCAGCGCCGTGATTTTGTTAGTGTTCTAGGCTCGCGTCTCTAGCACAGTCTAGCCTAGGACCAGCACAGTACCGTCGTTGAGCATTTATTCAACTTTGCACCTCTGAATTGATTATTGCTGACCCCTTTTGCTACCATATTATAAGCCTTCCCAGCTCCACATACATCTACGTCGTGCGTTTGACTCTCCCTGGTAATCGCTCTATCCAAGCTTTGAGAGTTTTTACTACAACGGTTGCCGATCACCGCCTGTTGCTGGGTAAGAACTGGTAAGAATTTGAGTTTTGCTTGACGGATTTGTGACACCCACCACCACCACTTGTTCGTAGTCTGTAGGATCATATTCTTGTGCGTTTCTATTGCTGCTAACCATGCCAGGATCACAAGCCGACGCGATTGACTGGGAGAATTTATCAAACAAGGAGCTTCATGATAAGTTTCAGCAAATGATGACTGAACAGGTGCAAGATGTGCTGAACAATTTTGAAGAGGCCATGGAGAAGATCACTGGCCTTGAGAAGACGTTCGAAACAAAGCTCGATAACAGATTTAATGAACCGCTTGCGCGTCTTCCACCACCGGCTGCACCTGCCGCACCTCGGCAACAACAACAAAAACAATTACCTCCAGGCCGCGAAACAGCCCTCCGCCGAGCGAGCCGTGTACTTCTTCAGCCTGGCCAAACTGTTGGTGCTGCTGTTGATACTTCTGTGGCTCCTGCTGCTGATGCGGAGGATGATGAATATGCGGGCGATTATGAGGATGAGGTTCATCAAAATCAGAACTACGTGCAGCCACCAGCACCACCACCAGCAGGTCGACCTCAGGTATATATTCGCAATGGTAGGCCCGCACCACCACCTCAGGTACGAGATGATGTCCATATTCCTAAACTGAAATTGAATATTCCACCATTTGAGGGTAGATATGTTCCTTATATATATCTTACTTGGGAGTTAGAAACTGAACAACGATTTACATGTTTACAATATCCTGAGGAGAGACGGGTTGCTGCTGCTGTTTGTGCTTTCACTAGTTTTGCATGTGTATGGTGGTCTGAACATTGTAGATTATATCCTATTCCAACTACTTGGGCTGCTTTGAAAACTGCTATGCGTACGCGTTGGGTTCCACCATATTATCAACGTGAATTGCTTCAAAAATTGCAGCGTTTAAGACAAGGAAAAATTTTTGTAGAAGAATATTATCAGGAATTACAAACTGGCATGATTAGATGTGGTATTGTTGAGGAGAATGAAGCTATGCTTGCACATTTTCTAGGTGGATTAAGTAGAGAGATTCAGACCATTCTAGACTATAAGGAGTATACTAATATCACTCGTTTATTCCATCTTGCTTGTAAAGCTGAACGTGAAGTGCAGGATCGACAAGCATTGGCCGAACTAACTTTTCTGCAGGCCGACCTTCATCATGGACACCGCGTGCATCTTCTACTTCAACTGCACTAGCACCTCCATCAGGTGCCACCTCCAGCCGTGATACAAGAAAACATGCACAACCACCATTATCTGCCAAGAGCGCACCTGCGGGGCCTGCACAACGTTCTTCTTCTTCCATAGCATCAACAGGGAACACAAGTGATATTATTTGTCGTTGTTGTAAGGGCGGAGGTCATTATGCGAGAGAATGCAAATATCAGCGTGTGATGAATGCTACCGAGGATGGTGGGTATGAGTCCGCTAGTGACTATGATTAGGAGACTTTGGCTCTTATTACACGTGAAGAACACGGTGAAGATGATTCTGATCATGAGACGCAATACATGGCTCCTGACGATGCTGACAGGTATGAATGTTTAGTTGCTCAACGTGTTTTGAGTGTGCAGGTCATACAAGCTGAGCAAAATCAAAGGCATAATTTGTTCCATACAAGGGGAGTTGTCACGGAACATTCTGTGCGCGTCATCATAGACGGAGGGAGCTGCAACAACTTGGCTAGCAGGGAGATGGTGGAGAAGCTTTCTCTCACCACAAGACCACATCCACATCCTTACTACATCCAATGGTTCAACAATAGCGCCAAGGTTAAGGTAACACGTAATGTTCGTGTGCATTTTAGTATCTCTACATATGATGATTATGTTGATTCTGATGTGGTACCTATGCAAGCATGTTCCTTATTACTTGGTAGACCATGGCAATTTGATAAAAATTCTGTACACCATGGTAGAAACAATCATTATACTCTTGTTCATAAGGATCTAAATATTACTTTGCTTCCTATGACTCCTGATTCCATTTTGAAAGATGATATTAATAGAGCTAATAAAGCAAAACAGGAGAACAATAAGAGTGAAAATCAGATTGTGGCAAAAGAATTTGAGCAACAAATGCAACCAAATAGTAAACCATCTAGTGTTGTTTCTGAAATCAAATTGAAAAGTGCATGTTTACTTGCCACTAAATCTGATATTGATGAGCTAGATTTCAGCAAATCTGTTTGCTATGCTTTTGTGTGCAAAGAGGCATTATTTTCATTTGAGGACGTGCCTTCCTCTTTGCCTCCTGCTGTCACTAACATTTTGCAGGAGTTCGCTAACGTCTTTCCACAAGACGTGCCACCGGGATTACCTCCCATTCGAGGGATTGAGCATCAGATTGACTTAATTCCTGGTGCATCATTACCCAACCGTGCACCATACCGTACCAATCCAGAGGAGACGAAGGAGATTATGCGTCAAGTACAGGAGCTACTCGACAAAGGTTATATACGCGAATCCCTTAGTCCTTGTGCTGTTCCTATTATTCTAGTGCCGAAAAAGGATGGTACATCACGTATGTGTGTTGATTGTAGAGGCATTAATAATATTACTATTCGTTATCGTTATCCTATTCCTAGGCTAGATGATATGCTTGATGAATTGAGAGGCTATACAATATTCTCAAAAGTTGATTTGCGTAATGGATACCATCAAATTCGTATGAAATTGGGAGATGAATGGAAAATGGCATTTAAAACTAAGTTTGGATTATATGAGTGGTTAGTCATGCCTTTTGGGTTAACTAATGCACCTAGTACTTTCATGAGATTAATGAACGAAGTTTTACGTGCTTTTATTGGACGATTTGTGGTAGTCTATTTTGATGATATACTGATTTACAGCAGATCTTTAGAGGAACATTTGGAACATTTATGTGCCGTTTTTATTGCTTTACATGATGCACGTTTGTTTGGTAACCTTGGGAAGTGCACCATTTGCACCGCCGAGTATCCTTTCTTGGCTATGTTGTTACTCCACAGGGAATTGAAGTTGATAAAGCCAAGATTGAAGCTATTGAGAGTTGGCCGCAGCCCAAAACGGTCACACAAGTGAGGAGTTTTCTTGGCCTCGCTGGATTCTATAGGCGTTTTGTGAGAGATTTCAGCACCATTGTTGCACCTCTCAATGAGCTTACAAAGAAAGATGTGCCTTTTCTTTGGGGTACCGCACAGGAAGAAGCCTTTATGGTATTGAAAGATAAGTTGACACAAGCTCCTTTACTCCAACTTCCTGATTTTAATAAGACTTTTGAGCTTGAATGTGATGCTAGTGGAATTGGATTAGGAGGTGTGTTATTACAAGATGGCAAACTTGTTGCATACTTTTCTGAAAAATTGAGTGGGCCTAGTCTGAATTATTCTACTTATGATAAAGAATTATACGCTCTTCTTTGGACTTTAGAAACATGGCAACATTATTTATGGCCCAAAGAATTTGTTATACACTCTGATCATGAATCTTTGAAACATATTAGAAGTCAAGCTAAACTGAATCTTAGACATGCTAAATGGGTTGAATTCATTGAGACTTTCCCTTATGTCATTAAACACAAGAAGGGTAAAGAAAATGTTATTGCTGATGCATTGTCTCATCGCTATACTATGCTTTCACAACTTGACTTCAAAATATTTGGTTTGGAGACCATCAAAGATCAATATGTGCATGATGCTGATTTTAAAGATGTATTGCAGAATTGTAATGAAGGTAGAACATGGAACAAGTTCGTCGTTAATGATGGCTTCGTGTTCCGTGCTAACAAGCTATGCATTCCAGCTAGCTCCGTGCGTCTTTTGTTGTTGCAGGAGGCGCATGGAGGAGGACTAATGGGACACTTTGGCGTGAAGAAGATGGAGGACATACTTGCTACACATTTCTTTTGGCCAAAGATGAGACAGGATGTTGAGCGCTTTGTTGCTCGCTGCACTACATGTCAAAAAGCTAAGTCACGACTCAATCCTCATGGTTTATATATGCCTTTGCTTGTACCTAGTGTTCCTTGGGAGGATATATCTATGGACTTTGTTTTAGGTTTACCTCGAACAAAGAAGGGGAGGGATAGCATATTTGTTGTCGTGGATAGATTCTCGAAAATGGCACACTTTATACCATGTCATAAAAGCGATGATGCTGCTAATGTTGATGATTTGTTCTTTCGTGAAATTATTCGCTTGCATGGTGTGCCAAATACTATTGTTTCAGATCATGATACTAAATTTCTTAGCCACTTTTGGAGATGTTTATGGGCTATGTTGGGGACTAAACTGCTTTTTAGTACAACTTGTCACCCCCAAACTAATTGATAGAGGCAAAGGTGGCCCGTCTTTCGATGAGATGATGGATTTCGCTTTGGTGGAAGTCGACTTTGACGATCCGACTACGAACGTGCGAGGACGTCGCGCCTTAGCAATCGCTAAACCAACTCCTAGAGGTTATTGACCACGCCGGAGCACGATCAACCTGACCACGAGGGTCTGTTTCCTGCGAGCAAACAAAGAACAAGCAAGAAACTGAGATTGCAATCTGGATATTGCGAATATAAGATGAAAGCTTTATTGATCAAGGTGAGGTTCTGTGACACCTTTGTCTGGTCGTTGAACACAAACGAAGTACGCGAAGTTGCAGCTATGGCGAACTTTAATCTAAACAAAACCCAAAGTCTAAACGGTGCCCTAAGGGCTGTATATATGGAGGAAGAGGGGGGGAATTTCGTGACCCTTGGTGGAGGGGTCCGAAATCAACCCTATCTCTTGTTTGCCCACACATACGGACTCTAAAAATAGCCTATACTTATGTATTTCGAAATTACATGGGCCTGGCCCAATAATAAGGTGACGCAGCACCTAGAATAGCCTCTAGACGAAATTTATGAAGTGGCATCTTGTATATTTCGTCCAAGGCTTCATGCACCCATTATGGTGGCTTCAAAGTCCTGAAATCATCACTGGTAACTCCGTTCTTGTTCCCCTTGCGCATGCCATCATCTCCATGCTTGATCTTGCTCCAATGTTCATCCTTCTCCATGCTAGGCCCTTCATTTGTAAGCCAAATAAATGTATCCAATTTAGGCAGCATCATATTCTCATGAACATTAGAATCATTACCAAGAAACGAAAGTACCTGGTAGTTTAGTTGGCGTGCGCGAGCTCTCGTAATTGGTCCAGTATGTATAGCAGCAGGGGCTGTGGGTGTAACAATGGTATTGATGTCCTCATCACTAATGGACAAACTGAAGTAGTCAATAGAACATTGTCTACTATGCTTCGGGCTGTTTTGAAGAATAATAAGAAAATGTGGGAAGAATGCTTGCCTCATATTGAATTTGCTTATAATCGTTCATTGCATTCTACTACTAAGATGTGCCCTTTTGAAATTGTGTATGGTTTCCTACGTCATGCACCTATTGATTTTTTGCCTCTTCCATCTTCGGAGAAGGTTAATTTTGATGCTAAACAATGTGCTGAATTGATTTTAAAAATGCTTGAGTTAACTAAGGAAAACATTGAGCGTATGAATGCTAAATATAAACTTGCTGGTGATAAGGGTAGAACACATGTTGTGTTTGCACCTGGAGATCTTGTTTGGTTACATTTGTGTAAGGATAGATTTCCTAATTTGCGCAAATCAAAGCTAATGCCACATGCTGATGGACCTTTTAAGGTGTTAGAGAAAATAAATGATAATGCATATAAACTTGAGCTGCCTGCAGATTTTGGGGTTAGTCCCACTTTTAACATTGCTGATTTGAAGCCTTATTTGGGTGAGGAAGATGAGCTGCCGTCGAGGACGACTTCATTTCAAGAAGGGGAGGATGATGAGGACATCAATACCATTGTTACACCCACAGCCCCTACTGCTACATATACTGGACCAATTACTAGAGCTCGCGCACGCCAATTAAATTATCAGGTACTTTACTTTCTTGGTAATGATTCTAATGTTCATGAGAATATGATGCTGCCTAAATTGGATACATTTGTTTTGCTTACAAATGAAGGGCCTAGGTTGGAGAAGGATGGACATTGGAGCACGAACAAGCATGGAGATGATGGCATGCGCAAGGGGAACAAGAACGGAGTTACAAGTGATGATTTCAGGGCTTTGAAGCCACCATAATGGGTGTATGAAGGCTTGGACGAAATATACAAGATGCCACTTCATAAATTTTGTCCCGAGGCTATTCTAGGTGCTGCATCACCTTATTATTGGGCCAGGCCCATGTAATTTCGAAATACATAAGTATATGCTATTTTTAGAGTCCGTATGTGTGGGGAAACAAGAGATAGGGTTGATTTCGGACCCCTCCACCAAGGGCCACGAAATTCCCCCCTATTCCTCCATATATACAGCCCTTAGTGCACCGTTTAGATTTTGGGTTTTGTTTAGACTAAAGTTCGCCATAGCTGCAACTTCGCGTACTTCGTTTGTGTTCAACAACCAGACAAAGGCGTCACAGAACCCCACCTTGATCAATAAAGCTTTCCTCTTATATTCACAATATCCAGATTGGAATCTTAGTTTCTTGCTTGTTCTTTGTTTGCCTGCAGGAAACAAACCTTCGTGGTCAGGTTGATCGTGCTCCGGCGTGGTCAATAACCTCTCGGAGTTGGTTTAGCGATTGCTAAGGTGCGACGTCCTCGCCCGTTCGTAGTCGGATCGTCAAAGTCAACTTCCTCCAAAACGAAAGCTACCATCTCATCGAAAGACAGGACACCTTTGCCTCTATCACCTGGTAGGGAAAAACGTAGCTTTCTGTAGATGCTCTTTGATCCGGGCAATCTCATTTGGCCGTAAATTGATGAAAATCCAGCGGCTATATGCGTTGTTCTCCTTGTTTTCGCCGGATGGCATGCTATAACTCATGTGCGTGAAAGCCAAGAACAAAAGGGCATTGCTGGCACCGGTCAATATATACGTGGAAACAATATTTCCACTATAGTGGATAAGAAATTTCGGGGCGGTCGGGCAAAAATCGTCACGGGAAAATGAATTACTTTCAAGGACTGCCATAGAATGGATCGATGTTCACTAAAACAGTCATAACTTTGTCATTCGGAGTTCGTGTCGGACCCACAAGTACTCAAACACGTTGTGGTGAGCCTGCGAATCCAGAAAAAACACCTGGCTAATGCCAGAAGGCCTGTGATGTAGGACGGAACCCTAGGGGGCCGATCTTTCACGTTTGGAGAGGATCCTATGGGAGAGCACGAGGAACGCTGGGAAAACACAAGGGAAAACACGGGGAGAAATGAGAGAATCACTCAACAGACAAGTAATCGATCACACAAGGTGATGCGGAGCATCCCTTGCTCATCCCCATGGACGTATCTACATCTCCCTCAACACCACTTGGACCCATGACAAGAGCTAGAGCAAAGGCTATCGAAGATAAGGTGAACTCGCTCCTTTCCGAACTTCCTCTCTCTACTCACGAGACTTGGCTACTACCTCATAGGGACACTCTGTGTGCGATCAGGTACCTGGAGGAAAGCCATGGTGCATCTACATCCATCGAACAAGGAGGCAAAGCTACCGACCGCGAAGGTCAAGAAGAAGATCTACCGGAGAAAACTCCAGCCACCGGACGACCGGTCGGGACCGGACGTCCGGCGCCTGAAGCCCCAGCTACCAAGTCCCAGCCAACGCAGGCCCCAGCGAGCGGACGTCCGGCCTTGACCGGACGACCGGCCACAGTCTCTAGCGAGCGGACGACCGAAGTCACCGGACATCCGGCACCCCCCAACAGAAGGGATATTAACGGAAGTATGAAGATTTCGGACGACCGGCACCTCCTTCACAGAACGCATCCAGCGGACGTCCGACAACACTGGACGACCGGACCCCCATGAGCTACCGAACGACCGGTCCACAGCGGACGTCCGGTACCTGTCTACGCACAGTTTCGGGCCGAAGCCCATGTACCCCTCCACTTCGCCCCCTTTTTGCACTAAGACTATAAATAGGCTTCTCCCACCTCCTAGCTAGGGTCAGCATTGGATTAGCTCATATTTGTGTGAGAGCCTTTGCTCATCCACTTGGATACTTCTCCTCGGAGTTCACGACCTCTTCGGAGAAGATCCCCCAAGCGGATTCAAGACCCCTTTCTAGGGAAGACCATCAAGACCTCCTCACGGAGAAGAACGTTTCCTTTGTATCCTTACCTTTGTTGACTTTGGGTCTTGTGTATCTCTTTGTGTTCGGTGATCTAGCACTTGTGTGATTGATTCCTTGTTGGTTTAGTGTTTCCCTCTAGTTTTCCCCGTGTCCCCCTTTGTGCTTCCGCGTGTTCTTCGTGATTCCCCGTGGGATCCACTCCAAACATGAAAGATCATCACCATAGGGTTCCGCCCTACATCATCTTGGTATCATGAGCCACGTTGATCACGTTTTTGGAGCCCCTACCCCGTGTTTTCTAGCTTGATTTTGTTGTTTTCGTCCTAAATCCGAAAAACCCCACCAAAAATAGCCCCAAATTTTTTTGTGATTTGTTGGTGAGTTGAGATTTTGTTGGATTTGGTATGGATTTGAGTTGCCACGTGTGGATCTAGCTTTCCCCTCCCTCCCCACCCCTTTTCCATCCAACAATACACTCGATTTCAACATCACCACCTCCATCCACCCCGAAATCGCGCAGTTCATCTCGTGCCCGAATTTCGCCCAGGCACCAGACGACCAGAATCTACCGGACGTCCGACGACCGGACGACCGTAAAAACCGGACGTTCATGAAACTCCGACAAGACTGAATATTTCAGTTCGACCACCACCACAACCCCACCTTCCACCACATCTTCCAAACCCACATACACCACCTTCCTCCCCAATACCTCCGATGACGATTTTAACATATTTTGGTCCTTGAGATTTTGAGTTGTGGCTCCCGTGTCCTATTGTGTTTCGGCTATTTAGGTACGGTTCGACTTCATCGTCACCACGACTCATCTTCACAAGGGTCTCATCATCGACAAGGTCGGTAACTTCGTCGACATCTTTGTCATACCTTGCAATTGCATTGATACCCCACATGGCCCTAATTTTGCGTAGCTTACCCATCAAGACTAGCCATTGAGTATTGCCGGCAACGTGACTTGTGCACATTAGTGATAATACTCCATATCATACATACCATACCATCATGGTGCATATCTTGTAATCAACTTGTGTGTCACAAAGTTGTCATCGCATACACAATTGGTATCTTGGTTCGTGAAGCTTTGCATAACAAAAGAGCTCAAAAGTGAAAGAGCCACCCAAGCTTTTAAGAAAAGAGCTTATGACCAAGAACCATAGCATCATACAACATTAAGATTGTCACATAAGATCATCTTGGATCATAGCACCGAAATACCATACATATAGCATACTTGGGATAGAGATCGTTGCATTTTTACCTAGTAGGTTGTGCACAAGTTCCGTATCCGCCTATTATGCAATCGTGCTAGCGTCTCTCTAGTATTGTGCAACAAGAGCATTTTCGTGGGTTCCACATTTTGGCTCACTTTTGGTTTGCACAATCCCATCTATTTATTTGCGTGTGTGTTCCCGTGTTCCACTATTTTTCTTGGTCTACTTGTTGCATTTGCAAATTTGTGAATCATTTCCAACATTATTGAAGCTCACTTACTATTGCATCAAATTTTATGCCACCATCCTAACCAAGCTCCACCATAAGCTTTTACTTGTGTATGTGAGAGAACCGACAAGAATTGGTACCAATAGTGCTATTTCATTGTCCGCATTTGAGTGAACTTGATTCATCATCAACATCGGTCAAAGGTACATTGGTATAAGTTCTTCTCCTTCTACCACTCACATTTTGCTTGAAATGATGGATAGGCCAAGTACTTCTACCAACCCACTCTTTATCGAGCAAGACGACGACATGTCATTATACGTCACCAAGAGCCACCTCCTTGGTGCACAACGAGCATTGCATCAAGAGCAACAAGCAATGAATGACCGCATCGACAACCTCGCCACTGACTTGCGACTCTCCGAGCAACGTACAAGAGACTACTTCGACAACAAGCTCGACGCGCACAAGCAAGAGAACGATGCAAGAATGGACGAGATCCATGCCTTGTTGGTGAACCGGCCTCCTTCTACATCGTCATACTCAAGACGGAGCCACTCAAGTCGACACTCTGACGACTCCTTCTCCGGCTCAAGTACACCGTCATCGAACACTCTTCAAAGAGCCGCACGTCAAGACCGTCATGCATCTTGCAACCCGCTACACGTCAAGCATTCACAAGAGCAAGTTGATGAGCAAGTCACTCGTCCTCAATCACACCAAGTAGCGTTTGCTCAAGCTCAAGAACAACAACTTCTTCATCGCCAAGAAGAAGAAGAACGAGCGCATCTACACCAGGAGCAACAAGACGCCGAGGCTCAACGTCTTCAACAACAACAACAACAACAAGAAGCACAAGCTCTTGAGGCGAAACGTGCCCTTCAAGCATCAAGTCGAGCTATCGCCAACCGCAATCGCGAACGGCACAATCAAGAGGAAGCCCTTCGAGAAGAAATCCAAGAGAGGAACTACCATCCGTGTGTCCAACGTCAAGCTACACAAGCTCCCTCACAAGCTCGTCAAGCTCCACCTCAACCTCAAGGTCAACAAGAGCAAGTTGATCATGGACTTCCTCCACGCCAAGAGCAACATGAGGATGATGACCCTCCACGTCAAGGGCGCCATCATCACCATCGCCAACAACACAATGAATAGCAACGCTATGGCAAGCTCAAATTCACAATGCCCAAGTTCAATGGAAGCAATGATCCCGAAGAGTACCTATCATGGGCATTGAAGGTCGACCAAATCTTTCGTTTGCACAACTATGAGGAAGAGAAGAAGATCGCTATGGCATCACTTGAGTTCCAAGTCTATGTGCTCATATGGTGGGAACAAGTTCTTGAGCGCTGACAAGCAAGAGGTGAACCTCCAATCACAACTTGGGCTCCAATGAAGGATGTCATGCGAGCACGTTTTGTACCAACCTACTACAACCGTGATCTCTTCAAGAAGCTACAACTCCTCAAGCAAGGAAATGGAGATTGCCATGATTCGAGCCAATGTCACGGAGGATGATGAGCAAACAATGGCAAGATTCTTGAATGGACTCAATCATCCCATCAAGAAGATCACCGACTTCCAACCCTACTCCAACCTCATTGAGCTCGTGCATCAAGCTACAAAGGCAGAACGCCAAGTGCAAGATGACTTCAAGTACGCCAAGTACTCCTCCAAGACCTATGGCTTCTCCAATAACCAAGCTTCAACAACTAATCCAACTTCGACATCAACCAAGCCTTCTCCAAGCAAAGACGACAAGTCAAGTTACAAGAAAACTTCGACAAGTTCAAGTCGTCTTCCTCCTACTACAAGCAACTTCAAGCCGCGTGCTTCGTCCTCTACTCCAACCGATGAGACCGTCAAGACAAGCTCCTTAAAGTGTTTCATTTGCGGCGGCCGAGGCCACAAGTCCTATGAATGCACAAACAAGCGCGCCATGATACTCAATGAGTGAAGATGAAATGGACGCTCTAGAGCAAGTGGCCATGCACCGACGCGTGAACGAGGATGAAGATAATCAAGTCTTTTGTGATGAAGATACAAGCCACACTCTCGTTGCCTCCAAGGTCTTGACTCTTTAACATCAACAAGAAGAAGACCAATGATGCCACATCTTCCACACAAAGGTCGGCATCAATGGAAGGTCCGTCAAGGTCATCATCGACGGAGGTAGTTGCCACAACTTGGCAAGTGAAGAACTATGCTCCAAGCTTCAATTGGTCAAGAAAAAGCACCCGCACCCCTACAAGGTTCAATGGCTAAGTGACTCCGGCACTATACGAGTTGAGCATACGGTCCAAGTCTCCTTCAAAATAGGTGCATATGAGGACACTTTGGAGTGTGATGTGGTCCCAATGACCGTTTGCCACCTCCTCATTGGTCGACCATGGCAATTCGACCGTGGTGTCTTCCACAACGGGCGTACTAATCACTATAGATTCAAGATGAAAGGGAAGGAATATGTGCTACGACCTATGTCTCCTAGTCAAGTGATAGCCGACAAGCAAGTCACCCACCATAGAGAGAAGAGTGAAAAAGAGATCCACCAAAAAGTGAGTGAGAGCCACAAGCCAAACTTGAGCGCCTCTTCACCTAGAGAGAAAAATCTCATACTATTTGCCACAAAAAGTGAGATGAGAGAAGTGCGTGAGAACCCATCGAGTGTGATGCACTTCGTCCTTGTGTGCAAGGATGGAGAACCAAAAACTAACACCATTCACGAGCTACCTTTGGTGTTTCAATCTCTTTTGCAGGAATTTCAAGATGTTTTCCCCGATGAGCTACCTCCGGGTCTACCTCCTCTACGAGGCATTGAGCATCGAA
This sequence comes from Triticum aestivum, assembly GCF_018294505.1. Lineage (NCBI taxonomy): Eukaryota > Viridiplantae > Streptophyta > Magnoliopsida > Poales > Poaceae > Triticum > Triticum aestivum. The sequence goes on along the minus strand of NC_057807.1, from coordinate 202,838,035 downwards.
TCGACCTCATCCCCGGAGCGCCACTTCCAAAAAAAGCTCCATACCGTGTCAATCCCAAAGAAACCAAGGAGATTCGACGGCAAGTACAACAACTAATCGACAACGGTCATGTACGTGAAAGCTTAAGTCCTTGTGCCGTTCCCGTTACACTAGTGCCTAAGCCCGATGGAAGTTTCCGCTTGTGTTCCGATTGTAGACCTATAAATGCTATCACCGTTCGCTATAGGCATCCCATCCCTCACTTAGATGATATGCTTGATGAACTTAGTGGAGCCAACTTTTTCTCAAAAATTGATCTTAAAAGTGGCTATTATCAAATACGTATTCACGAGGGTGATGAATGGAAAACTGCTTTATAAACCAAATTTGGCTTATATGAGTGGTTAGTTATCCCTATGGGTTCATCGGAGGCTCCCGGTACTTTTGTGCGTCTCATGCATCATGTACTTCGACCTTATATTGGAGTCTTTGTTGTGGTTTACTTCGATGATATTCTTGTGTTTAGCAAAACCATGAAAGAGCATCTTGATCATGTTAGGGCTGTTTTACAAACACTTCGCAAGGAAAGTCTTTATGCCAACATGAAAAAGTGCACATTTGGTGTTGACAAAGTGGTTTTCTTGGGTTTTGTTGTATCTTCCAAGGGTGTCCATGTTGATGAAACTAAAATTGAAGCAATTAAAACTTGGCCCCAACCCACCAATTTGCAACAGGTGCGTAGTTTCCTTGGTCTTGAGGGTTTTTATCGCTGCTTTGTGAAAGATATTAGCACAATTGCCGCTCCTTTGCATGCTTTGAGTAAGAAGAATGCTCCTTTTGTTTGGGGATCTTTGCAATCCACCTCTTTTGATGAGCTCAAGTCTTCGCTTACTCATGCTCCGATTCTTGCTTTGCCCAATTTTGACAAAACTTTTGAGGTTCATTGTGATGCAAGTGGTACCGGAATTGGCGGAGTTTTGATGCAAGAAAAACGAGCCATTGCATATTTTAGTGAAAAACTCTCCGGTGCTCAACTTAACTATCCCATATATGACAAAGAATTATATGCTTTAGTGAATGTACTACATGTTTGGGAACATTATCTTAGACCTCATGAGTTTGTCATCCATACCGATCATGAAACGCTTAAGTACTTAAAAGGTCAAACTAAGTTGAACAAGCGTCATGCCAAATGGAGTGAATTTATCGAATCTTTCCCCTATGTGATCAAATACATTAAGGGTAAGGAAAATGTAGTTGCGGATGCGCTTTCACGCATATGTATGCTTGTCACTAAACTTGAGTTGAATGTTATTGGTTTCGAGCACATCAAAGACTTGTATGCTAATGATCCATCTTTTGCTATTCCTTATGCTAAGTGTTTGACGCATACTTCTTGGGAACAATATTATATCAAGGATGTTTATCTTATGAAAGCTAACAAACTTTGCATTCCCGAGTCTTCCCTTCGTTTGCTACTTTTGCAAGAGGCTCATGGAGGCAGACTCATGTGACACTTTGGACGAGATAAGACATTCGCCACGCTCTCCAAGAACTACTTTTGGACCAAGATGTTTCGAGACGTCTCACGCTTCACCACCCGATGCTCTACATGATGCAAAGCTAAGTCTAAATCTCAATCTCATGGTCTTTACATGCCTCTTCCTATTCATTATCAACCTTGGGAAGATATTAGCATGGACTTTGTACTTGGTTTGCCTAGAACTCAAAATGGAAAGGATTTCGTGTTTGTTGTTGTGGATCGATTTTCTAAGATGGCACATTTCATTCCTTGCAACAAGATAGACGATGCTTCACACATTGCAAATCTCTTTTGTAGGGAAATCTTGCGTCTCCATGGAGTACCAAAGACAATCGTCTCCGACCGCGACGTCAAGTTCTTGAGTTACTTTTGGAAGACCCTATGCGCCAAGCTCGGAATCAAGCTCTTGTTCTCATCCGCATACCATCCTCAAACCGACGGCCAAACGGAGGTTACGAACCGGACTCTCTCCACTGTACTGCACGTGTTGATCAAGAAGAACATCAAGGAGTGGGAGGCATGTCTACCCATCGCCGAGTACACCTACAACCGTGCAAGACATTCGACTACTGACAAGTCCCCCTTCGAGGTCGTCTACGGCTTCAACCCGTTGTCACCATTGGACATTCTACCTCTTCCTCTACAAGAGCGCACCAACATGGATGCGAGTGCACGGGAAAGCTACATCAAGAAGATGCATGAGGATACAAGGCACACCATTGAGCGCCAAGTACAACGACTAGCGACCAATTTCAACGTCAACAAGCAACCCATGATCTTCAACATTGGCGATCTTGTGTGGATACACCTTCGAAAGGACCGCTTCCCCAACGAACGCAAGTCCAAACTTCTCCCTCGAGCCGATGGACCCTTCAAGGTGCTAGCACGCTACAACGACAACGCCTACAAGATAGACCTACCACGAGGCAAGTACAATGTGAGCGACATCTTCAACGTCAAGGACCTTGCGCCATACCATGGAGATGAAGCTTTTGATCCGTGGTCGGATATTTCCCAAGGGGGGGGGGATGATGCGGAGCATCCCTCGCTCATCCACATGGACGTATCTACATCTCCCTCAACACCACTTGGACCCATGACAAGAGCTAGAGCAAAGGCTATCGAAGATAAGGTCAACTCGCTCCTTTTCGAACTTCCTCTCTCTACTCACGAGACTTGGCTACTACCTCATAGGGACACTCTGTGTGTGATCAGGTACCTGGAGGAAAGCCATGGTGCATCTACATCCATCGAACAAGGAGGCAAAGCTACCGACCGCGAAGGTCAAGAAGAAGATCTACCGGAGAAAACTCCAGCCACCGGACGACCGGTCGGGACCGGACGTCCGGCGCCTGAAGCCCCAGCTGCCAAGTCCCAGCCAACGCAGGCCCCAGCGAGCGGACGTCTAGCCCTGACCGGACGACCGGCCCCACTCTCCAATGAGCAGACGACCGATGTCACTGGACGTCCGGCACCCCCAACAGAAGGGATATTAACGGAAGTATGAAGATTCCGGACGACCGGCACCTCCTTCATAGAACGCATCCAGCGGACGTCCGACGACACCGGACGACCGGACCCTCATGAGCCACCGGACGAACGGTCCACAGCGGACGTCCGGTACCTGTCTGCGCACAGTTTCGGGCCGAAGCCCATGTACCCCTCCACTTCGCCCCCTTTTTGCACTAAGACTATAAATAGGCTTCTCCCACCTCCTACCTAGGGTTAGCATTGGATTATCTCATATTTGTGTGATAGCCTTTGCTCATCCACTTGGATACTTCTCCTCGGAGTTCACGACCTCTTCGGAGAAGATTCCCCAAGCGGATTCAAGACCCCTTTCTAGGGAAGACCATCAAGACCTCCTCACGGAGAAGAACGGTTCCTTTGTATCCTTACCTTTGTTGACTTTGGATATCGTGTATCTCTTTGTGATCGGTGATCTAGCACTAGTGTGATTGATTCCTTGTTGGTTTAGTGTTTCCCTCTCGATTTCCCCGTGTCCCCCTTTGTGCTTCCGTGTGTTCTTCGTGATTCCCCGTAGGATCCACTCCAAACGTGAAAGATCATCAGCATAGGGTTCCGCCCTACATCACAAGGGCTAGATCACCCAAAGGATAAGGTAACACATGATCCAATATCAACAAAGGAAGGATACAAAGGGAACCGTTCTTCTCCGTGAGGAGGTCTTGATTGTTTTCTCCGGATGGAGGCCTTGAATCCGAATGGATCTTTACCGAGGAGGTACGATCCCTCACGTGGAGTAGATCCGGTACGGATGAGCAGAGCTCTATCTCTAAATGAGCTATCACAATGCTAACCCTAAAACATACGGGGTGAGGGAGCATATATAGTCAAAGGGCGAAGGGGTACATGGGTCACGGCCAAAAGGAGCTGCACGCAGGCAGAGGGCGCCAGATGTCTGGGCGACGGGCAGGATGTTCAGGCGCTCATGAGGTGCCGGATGTCCGGGCCAGTGGAGTTGACTCTTCTGTTCACTAGATGGGTGACGCCGGATGTCCACTCGGAGGGGCCGTATGTCCGCTGCTTCGGGAGGCGCCGGATGTCTGGGGCGATCGCCGGATGTCCGGGCTGACGGTACAAGCTTCTGTGCTCCCTAGACGCCGGTGCCGGATGTCCGGGATTTAGGCCGAATTTCTGGTGGGGGCCGGATGTCTGTAGCTTTTTCTACAGATGCCTGGCCCTGTGGGTCTCCAAGGGCCGGATGTCCGGGGTCCTGGCCAGATGTCCGGTGCCTGGAGGTTGTTCTTGCCTTCTTCCATTGGTTCTCTTCTTCCATGGACATTGGGTCTTGACCATCTTCATGTGCATCCTCAGGAGGGTCCTGTTGGTACCTAATCATGCACAACAATCCGGATTGAGGTAGTAGCCATGTCTCGAGGGGATCATATGAGATATCATTAAGGAGAGAAGTCACCTCGGTCTCGAGAGCTCTAGCTCGTGCTCTAGTCATGGGTCCTCTTGGTGCTTGGTGAGGCGATGGAAGGTCCATGGGGATGACCGAAGGATGCTCCGCATCATCTCCCCCCGCCTTGGGAAAGATCTGACCTCGGATCAAAATCATCATCACCATGGTACGGGGAGAGATCGGAGACGTTGAAGATGTCGCTCACGTTGTACTTGTCATGTGGGAGATCGATATTGTAAGTGTTGTTGTTGTTGTAGCGTGCTAGCACTTTCAAGGGTTCGTCGGCTCGAGGGAGAAACTTGGACTTGCGTTCGTTGGGGAAGCGGTCCTTACAAACGTGTAGCCACACGAGGTCTCCTATGTTGAATATCATGGGATGCTTGTTGACGTTGAGCTTGGTCGCGAGTCATTGTACTTGGCGCTTGATGGTGTGCCTTATATCTTCATGCATCTTCTTGATGTAGCGTGCACAGGAACTTGCGTCGAGGTTGGTGCGCTCTTGTAGAGGAAGAGGTAGAATGTCCAATGGGGACAACGGGTTGAAGCCGTAGGACCTCGAAAGGGGACTTGCCGGTCGTCGAATGTCTTGCACGGTTGTAGGCGTACTCGGCGATGGGTAGACACTCCTTCCACTCCTTGATGTTCTTCTTGATCAACACGCTAAGTAGAGTGGAGAGTGTACGGTTCGTCACCTCCGTTTGGCTGTCGGTTTGAGCATGGTATGCGGATGAGAACAATAGCTTGATTCGGAGCATGGCGCATAGGGTCTTCCAAAAATAACTCAAGAACTTGACGTCGCGGTCGGAGACGATTGTCTTTGGTACTCCATGGAGGCGCAAGATTTCCCTACAAAAGAGATTTGCAATGTGTGAAGCATCGTCTATCTTATTGCAAGGGATGAAATGTGCCATCGTAGAAAATCGGTCCACAACAACAGACACGGAATCCTTGCCATTTTGAGTTCTAGGCAAACCAAGTGCAAAATCCATGCTAATGTCTTCCCAAGGTTGATAAGGAATAGGAAGAGGCATGTAAAGACCATGGGACTGAGCTTTAGACTTAGCTTTGCGACATGTAGAGCATCGGGTGGTGAAGCGTGAGACGCTGCGGAACATCTTGGGCCAAAAGTAGTTCTTGGAGAGCGTGGGGAATGTCTAGTCGCGTCCAAAATGTCCCATGAGTCCGCCTCCATGAGCCTCTTGCAAAAGGAGCAAACAAAGAGAAGACTCGGGAATGCATAGTTTGTTAGCACTCATAAGATAACCATCCTTGATGTAATATTGTTCCCAGGATGTATGCGTCAAACATTTAGCATAAGGAGTCGCAAAAGATGTATCATTAGCATACAAGTCTTTTATGTGCTCAAAGCCAATAACATTCAACTCAAGTTTAGTGACAAGCGTGCATATGCGTGAAAGTGCATCCGCAACTACATTTTCCTTACCCTTAATGTACTTGATCACATAGTGAAAAGATTCAATAAATTCACTCCATTTGTCTTGACGCTTGTTCAACTTAGTTTGACCTTTTAAGTACTTAAGAGTTTCATGATCGGTATGGATGTCAAACTCATGAGGTCTAAGATAATGTTCCCGAACATGTAGCACACGCACTAAAGCATATAATTCTTTGTCATAGATGGGATAGTTAAGTTGAGCACCGGAGAGTTTTTCACTAAAATATGCAATGGCTCGTTTTTCTTGCATCAAAACTCCGCCAATTCCAGTACCACTTGCATCACAATGAACCTCAAAAGTTTTGTCAAAGTTGGGCAAAGCAAGAATCGGAGCAAGAGTAAGGAAAGACTTGAGCTCATCAAAAGCGGTGAATTGCAAAGATACCCAAACAAAAGGAGCATTCTTCTTACTCAAGGCATGCAAAGGAGCGGCAATAGTGCTAAAGTCTTTCACAAAGCAACGATAAAAACCTGCTAGACCAAGAAAACTACGCACTTGTTGCAAATTGGTGGGTTGGGGCCAAGTTTTAATTGCTTCAATTTTAGATTCATCAACATGGAAAACCTTGGAAGATACAACAAAACCCAAGAAAACCACTTTATCAACACCAAATGTGCATTTTTTCAAATTGGCATAAAGACGTTCCTTGCGAAGGGTTTGCAAAACAGCCCTAACATGATTAAGATGCTCTTTCATGGTTTTGCTAAACACAAGAATATCATCGAAGTAAACCACAACAAAGACTCTAATATAAGGGCGAAGTACATAATGCATGAGATGCACGAAAGTACTGGGAGCCTCCGATAAACCTGATGAGGACATCAATACCATTGTTACACCCACAACCCCTACTGCTACATATACGGGACCAATTACTAGAGCTCGCGTACGCCAATTAAATTATCAGGTACTTTCGTTTCTTGGTAATGATTCTAATGTTCATGAGAATATGATGCTGCCTAAATTGGATACATTTGTTTTGCTTACAAATGAAGGGCCTAGCTTGGAGAAGGATGAACATTGGAGCAAGAACAAGCATGGAGATGATGCCATGCGCAAGGGGAACAAGAACGGAGTTACAAGTGATGATTTCAGGACTTTGAAGCCACCATAATGGGTGCATGAAGCCTTGGACGAAATATACAAGATGCCACTTCATAAATTTCGTCCCGAGGCTATTATAGGTGCTGCGTCACCTTTTTATTGGGCCAGGCCCATGTAATTTCGAAATACATAAGAATAGGCTATTTTTAGAGTCCGTATGTGTGGGGAAACAAGAGATAGGGTTGATTTCGGACCCCTCCACCAAGGGCCACGAAATTCCCCTCTCTTCCTCCATATATACAGCCCTTAGGGCACCGTTTAGATTTTGGGTTTTGTTTAGATTAAAGTTCGCCATAGCTGCAACTTCGCGTACTTCGTTTGTGTTCAACGACTAGACAAAGGCGTCACAGAACCCCACCTTGATCAATAAAGCTTTCATCTTATATTCGCAATATCCAGATTGCAATCTCAGTTTCTTGCTTGTTCTTCGTTTGCTTGCAGGAAACAGACCCTCGTGGTCAGGTTGATCGTGCTCCGGCGTGGTCAATAACCTCTCGGAGTTGGTTTAGCGATTGCTAAGGCGCGACGTCCTCGCACGTTCGTAGTCGGATCGTCAAAGTCGACTGCCACCAAAGCGATATCCATCATCTCATCGAAAGACGGGACACCTTTGCCTCTATCAAGTGGTATCAGATTTCCAGGTTGCTCGGTGAGATTTTACAGTTTTTCATAGTTTAGATCGAGTCTGTTCTTCATGCCTATAGTCCACGAAAAAGCCAAAAAAATTAGGGTTAGTTCATCCCATCTGAACCAATCTGAGCCTTGCATAATCTTTTTTGTATTTGCTTTGTTGAATTTGCGGTTGCATCGTCGTGTCCAGTTGCTGGTCTTAGCGTCTAGTCTTTTAGAGTTTCGAGTTCTGTTCACAGGTTGTCACGTCGCCGTTGGCATATATCACCACCGCATCATCATCGTCGCTGTTGCCATATACCACCACCACATATTCACCGCCAATCCGAAGCCATATACGCCACCACATATCCGCCGCCATCACGCCAATCCGAGTTCACCAGCAACATATATCCGCCACCTGTCCGTGTTCCACCAGTTTCATCTCCGCCACCAGTCCGAGTTCCACCAGATTCATCTCCGCCACCAGTCCTAGTCCGAGTCTAGTAATTGTTGCATTGTTCTCGATTTCCAGATCACGCGATACTCCGAGTCGTGACAGAGAAGGACTCCCCAACTTCTGAGCCATCCGCAGAAGAAAAATAGTTCCAATTTCAAAAAAAAAATTGTAGACTTTTTCGAAAAAAATTTGTTGCGGAGCAAAAAAAAAGAGGGAAAAAAAGTGCAAAAAAAAGAGAAAAAAATTCAGAGTGTGCTCCTCCCTTGTTTACGTGCCGCGCCGTGATTTTGTTGGTGTTCTAGGCTCGCGTCTCTAGCACAGTCTAGCCTAGGACCAGCACAGTACCGTCGTTGAGCGTTTATTCAACTTTGCATCTCTGAATTGATTATTGCTGACCCTTTTTGCTACCATATTATAAGCCTTCCCAGCTCCACATACATCTACGTCATGCGTTTGACTCTCCCTGGTAATCGCTCTATCCAAGCTTTGAGAGTTTTGACTACAACGGTTGCCGATCACCGCCTGTTGCTGGGTAAGAACTGGTAAGAATTTGAGTTTTGCTTGACGGATTTGTGACACCCACCACCACCACTTGTTAGTAGTCTGTAGGATCATATTCTTGTGTGTTTCTATTGCTGCTAACCATGCCAGGATCACAAGCCGACGAGATTGACTGGGAGAATTTATCGAACAAGGAGCTTCATGATAAGTTTCAGCAAATGATGACTGAACAGGTGCAAGATGTGCTGAACAATTTTGAAGAGGCCATGGAGAAGATCACTGGCCTTGAGAAGATGTTCGAAACAAAGCTTGATAACAAGTTTAATGAATTGCTCGCGCGTCTTCCACCACCACCACCCGCTGCACCTAACGCACCTCTCCAACAACAACAACAACGACTACCTCCACATCGCGAAACAGACCTTCGCCGAGCAAGTCGTGTTCCTCTTGTGTTTGGCCAAACTGTTGGTGCTGCTGTTGATACTTCTGTGGCTCCTGCTGCTGATGTGGAGGAGGATGATTATGTGGGAGATTATGAGGATGAGGTTGATCAAAATCAGCACTACGTGCAGCCACCTGCACCACCACCAGTAGGTCGACCTCAGGTATATATTCGTAATGGTAGGCCTGCACCACCACCTCAGGTACGAGATGATGTCCATATTCCTAAACTGAAATTGAATATTCCACCATTTGAGGGTAGATATGTTCCTGATATATATCTTACTTGGGAGTTAGAAACTGAACAACGATTTACATGTTTACAATATCCTGAGGAGAGACGAGTTGCTGCTGTTGTTTGTGCTTTCACTAGTTTTGCATGTGTATGGTGGTCTGAACATTGTAGATTATATCCTATTCCAACTACTTGGGCTGCTTTGAAAACTGCTATGCGTACTCGTTGGGTTCCACCATATTATCAACGTGAATTGCTTCAAAAATTACAGCGTTTAAGATAAGGGAAAAATTCTGTAGAAGAATATTATCAGGAATTACAAACTGGCATGATTAGATGTGGTATTGTTGAGGAGAATGAAGTTATGCTTGCACGTTTTCTGGGTGGATTAAATAGAGAGATTCAGACCATTCTAGACTATAAGGAGTATACTAATATCACTCGTTTATTCCATCTTGCTTTTAAAGCTGAACGTGAAGTGCAGGATCGACAAGCATTGGGGCGAACTAACTTTTCTGCAGGTCGACCTTCATCATGGACACCACGTGCATCTTCTACTTCAACTGCACCAGCACCTCCATCCGGTGCCACCTCCAGCCGTGATACAAGAAAACAGGCACAACCACCATTATCTACCAAGAGCGCACCTGCGGGGCCTGCACATCGTTCTTCTTCCATTGCATCAAGAGGGCACACAAGTGATATTATTTGTCGTCGTTGTAAGGGAGGAGGTCATTATGCGAGAGAATGCAAATCTCCGCGTGTGATGATTGCTACCGCGGATGGTGGATATGAGTCCGCTAGTGACTATGATGAGGAGACTTTGGCTCTTATTACACGTGAAGAACATGGTGGAGATGATTCTGATCATGAGACGCAATACATGGCTCCTGAAGACGCTGACAGGTATGAATGTTTAGTTGCTCAACGTGTTTTGAGTGTGCAGGTCACACAAGCTGAGCAAAATCAGAGGCACAATTTGTTCCATACCAAGGGAGTTGTGAAAGAACGTTCTGTGCGCGTCATCATAGATGGAGGGAGCTGCAACAACTTGGCTAGCATGGAGATGGTGGAGAAGCTTTCTCTCACCACAAGACCACATCCACATCCTTACTACATCCAATGGTTCAACAACAGCGGCAAGGTTAAGGTAACACGTACTGTTCGTGTGCATTTTAGTATCTCTACATATGCTGATTATGTTGATTGTGATGTGGTACCTATGCAAGCATGTTCCTTATTACTTGGTAGACCATGGCAATTTGATAAAAATTCTGTACACCATGGTAGAAACAATCAGTATACTCTTTGATGAGGACATCAATACAATTGTTACACCCACAGCCCCTGCTGCTATACATACTGGACGAATTACTAGAGCTCGTGCACGCCAACTAAATTACCAGGTACTTTCGTTTCTTGGTAATGATTCTAATGTTCATGAGAATATGATGCTGCCTAAATTGGATACATTTGTTTTGCTTACAAATGAAGGGCCTAGCTTGGAGAAGGATGAACATTGGAGCAAGAACAAGCATGGAGATGATGGCATGCGCAAGGGGAACAAGAACGGAGTTACAAGTGATGATTTCAGGACTTTGAAGCCACCATAATGGGTGCATGAAGCCTTGGACGAAATATACAAGATGCCACTTCATAAATTTCGTCCCGAGGCTATTTTAGGTGCTGCGTCACCTTATTATTGGGCCAGGCCCATGTAATTTCGAAATACATAAGTATAGGCTATTTTTAGAGTACGTATGTGTGGGGAAACAAGAGATAGGGTTGATTTCGGACCCCTCCACCAAGGGCCACGAAATTCCCCCCCTCTTCCTCCATATATACAGCCCTTAGGGCATCGTTTAGACTTCGGGTTTTGTTTAGATTAAAAGTTCGCCATAGCTGCAACTTCGCGTACTTCGTTTGTGTTCAACGACCAGACAAAGGCGTCATAGAACCCCACCTTGATCAATAAAGCTTTCATCTTATATTCGCAATATGATAGAGGCAAAGGTGTCCCGTCTTTCGATGAGATGATGGATTTCGCTTTGGTGGAAGTCGACTTTGACGATCCGACTACGAACGTGCGAGGACGTCGCGCCTTAGCAATCGCTAAACCAACTCCGAGAGGTTATTGACCACGCCGGAGCACGATCAACCTGACCACGAGGGTCTGTTTCCTGCGAGCAAATGAAGAACAAGCAAGAAACTGAGATTGCAATCTGGATATTGCGAATATAAGATGAAAGCTTTATTGATCAAGGTGGGGTTCTGTGACGCCTTTGTCTGGTCGTTGAACACAAACGAAGTACGCGAAGTTGCAGCTATGGCGAACTTTTAATCTAAACAAAACCCAAAGTCTAAACGATGCCCTAAGGGCTGTATATATGGAGGAAGAGGGGGGAATTTCGTGGCCCTTGGTGGAGGGGTCCGAAATCAACCCTATCTCTTGTTTCCCCACACATACGGACTCTAACAATAGCCTATACTTATGTATTTCGAAATTACATGGGCCTGGCCCAATAATAAGGTGACGCAGCACCTAAAATAGCCTCGGGACGAAATTTATGAAGTGGCATCTTGTATATTTCGTCCAAGGCTTCATGCACCCATTATGGTGGCTTCAAAGTCCTGAAATCATCACTTGTAACTCCGTTCTTGTTCCCCTTGCGCATGCCATCATCTCCATGCTTGTTCTTGCTCCAATGTTCATCCTTCTCCAAGCTAGGCCCTTCATTTGTAAGCAAAACAAATGTATCCAATTTAGGCAGCATCATATTCTCATGAACATTAGAATCATTACCAAGAAACGAAAGTACCTGGTAATTTAGTTGGCGTGCACGAGCTCTAGTAATTGGTCCAGTATGTATAGCAGCAGGGGCTGTGGGTGTAACAATTGTATTGATGTCCTCATCACCAAGGGAGTTGTGAAGGAACATTCTGTGCGCGTCATAATAGACGGAGGGAGCTGCAACGACTTGGCTAGCATGGAGATGGTGGAGAAGCTTTCTCTCACCACAAGACCACATCCACATCCTTACTACATCCAATGGGTCAACAACAGCGGCAAGGTTAAGGTAACACGTACTGTTCGTGTGCATTTTAGTATCTCTATATATGCTGATTATGTTGATTGTGATGTGGTACCTATGCAAGCATGTTCCTTATTACTTGGTAGACCATGGCAATTTGATAAAAATTCTGTACACCATGGTAGAAACAATCACTATACTCTTGTTCATAAGGATAAAAATATTACTTTGCTTCCTATGACTCCTGATTCCATTTTGAAAGATGATATTAATAGAGCTAATAAAGCAAAACAGGAGAAGAATAAGAGTGAAAATCAGATTGTGGCAAAAGAATTTGAGCAACAAATGAAGCCTAATAATAAACCATCTAGTGTTGCTTCTGAAATTAAATTGAAAAGTGCATGTTTATTTGCCACCAAATCTGATATTGATGAGCTAGATTTCAGCAAATTTGTTTGCTATGCTTTTGTGTGCAAAGAGGCATTATTTTCATTCGAGGACGTGCCTTCCTCTTTGCCTCCTGCTGTCACTAACATTTTGCAGGAGTTCACTGACGTCTTTCCACAAGACGTGCCACCGGGATTACCGCCTATTCGAGGGATTGAGCATCAGATTGACTTAATTCCCGGTGCTTCACTGCCAAACCATGCACCATACCGTACCAATCCAGAGGAGACGAAGGAGATTATGCGTCAAGTACAAGAGCTTCTCGACAAAGGTTATATACGCGAATCCCTTAGTCCTTGTGCTGTTCCTATTATTCTAGTGCCGAAAAAGGATGGTACATCACGTATGTGTGTTGATTGTAGAGGCATTAATAATATTACTATTCGTTATCGTCATCCTATTCCTAGGCTAGATGATATGCTTGATGAATTGAGTGGCTCTACAATATTCTCCAAAGTTGATTTGCGTAGTGGATACCATCAAATTCGTATGAAATTGGGAGATGAATGGAAAACAGCATTCAAAACTAAGTTTGGATTATATGAGTGGTTAGTCATGCCTTTTGGGTTAACTAATGCACCTAGTACTTTCATGAGATTAATGAACGAAGTTTTACGTGCTTTCATTGGACGATTTGTGGTAGTTTACTTTGATGACATATTGATTTATAGCAGATCTTTGGAAGAACATTTGGAACATTTACGTGCTGTTTTTATTGCTCTATGTGATGCACGTTTGTTTGGTAACATTGGGAAGTGCACCTTTTGCACCGACCGAGTATCTTTTCTTGGCTATGTTGTTACTCCACAGGGAATTGAAGTTGATAAAGCCAAGATTGAAGCTATTGAGAGTTGGCCGCAACCCAAAACGGTCACACAAGTGAGGAGTTTTCTTGGCCTCGCTGGATTCTATAGGCGTTTTGTGAGAGATTTTAGCACCATTGCTGCACCTCTCAATGAGCTTACAAAGAAAGATGTGCCTTTTCTTTGGGGTACCGCACAGGAAGAAGCCTTCTCGGTATTGAAAGATAAGTTGACACATGCTCCTTTACTCCAACTTCCTGATTTTAATAAGACTTTTGAGCTTGAATGTGATGCTAGTGGAATTGGATTTGGCGGTGTGTTATTACAAGATGGCAAACCTGTTGCATACTTTTCTGAAAAATTGGGTGGGCCTAGTCTGAAATATTCTACTTATGATAAAGAATTATATGCTCTTGTTCGGACTTTAGAAACATGGCAACATTATTTATGGCCCAAAGAATTTGTTATACATTCTGATCATGAATCTTTGAAACATATTAAAAGTCAAGCTAAACTGAATCGTAGACATGCTAAATGGGTTGAATTCATTGAGACTTTTCCTTATGTCATTAAACACAAGAAGGGAAAAGAAAATGTTATTGCTGATGCATTGTCTCGCCGCTATACTATGCTTTCACAACTTGACTTCAAAATATTTGGTTTGAAGACCATCAAAGATCAATATGTGCATGATGCTGATTTTAAAGATGTAATGCAGAATTGTAAAGAAGGAAGAATGTGGAACAAGTTCGTCGTTAACGATGGATTTGTGTTTCGTGCTAACAAGCTATGCATTCCAGCTAGCTCCGTTCGTCTTTTGTTGTTGCAGGAGGCGCATGGAGGAGGATTAATGGGACACTTTGGCGTGAAGAAGACGAAGGACGTACTTGCTACACATTTCTTTTGGCCAAAGATGAGACAGGATGTTGAGCGTTTTATTGCTCGCTGCACTACATGTCAAAAAGCTAAGTCACGACTCAATCCTCATGGTTTATATATGCCGTTACCTGTACCTAGTGTTCCTTGGGAGGATATATCTATGGACTTTGTTTTAGGTTTACCTCGAACAAAGAAGGGGAGGGATAGCATATTTGTTGTCGTGGATAGATTCTCGAAAATGGCACACTTTATACCATGTCATAAAAGCGATGATGCTATTAATGTTGCTGATTTGTTCTTTCGTGAAATTATTCGCTTGCATGGTGTGCCAAATACTATTGTTTCATATCGTGATACTAAATTTCTTAGCCACTTTTGGAGATGTTTATGGGCTAAGTTGGGGACTAAACTGCTTTTTAGTACTACTTGTCACCCCCAAACTGATGGACAAACTGAAGTAGTCAATAGAACGTTGTCTACTATGCTTAGGGCTGTTTTGAAGAAGAATAAGAAAATGTGGGAGGAATCCTTGCCTCATATTGAATTTGCTTATAATCATTCATTGCATTCTACTACTAAGATGTGCCCTTTTGAAGTTGTGTATGGTTTCCTACCTCGTGCACCTATTGATTTGTTGCCTCTTCCATCTTCGGAGAAGGTTAATTTTGATGCTAAACAACGTGCTGAATTGATTTTAAAAATGCATGAGTTAACTAAGGAAAACATTGAGCGTATGAATGCTAAATATAAACTTGCTGGAGATAAGGGTAGAAAACATGCTGTGTTTGCACCTGAAGATCTTGTTTAGTTACGTTTGCCTAAGGATAGATTTCCGGATTTGCGAAACTCAAAGTTAATGCCACATGCTGATGGTCCCTTTAAGGTGTTAGAGAAAATAAATGATAATGCATATAAACTTGAGCTGCCTGCAGATTTTGGGGTTAGTCCCACTTTTAACATTGCAGATCTGAAGCCTTATTTGGGTGAGGAAGATGAGCTTCCGTCGAGGACGACTTCATTTCAAGAAGGGGAGGATGATGAGGACATCAATACCATTGTTACACCCACAGCCCCTACTACTACATATACGGGACCAATTACTAGAGCTCGCGCACGCCAATTAAATTATCAGGTACTTTCGTTTCTTGGTATAGATTCTAATGTTCATGAGAATATGATGCTGCCTAAATTGGATACATTTGTTTTGCTTACAAATGAAGGGCCTAGCTTGGAGAAGGATGAACATTGGAGCAAGAACAAACATGGAGATGATGCCATGCGCAAGGGGAACAAGAACGGAGTTACAAGTGATGATTTCAGGACTTTGAAGCCACCATAATGGGTGCATGAAGCCTTGGACGAAATATACAAGATGCCACTTCATAAATTTCGTCCCGAGGCTATTATAGGTGCTGCGTCACCTTTTTATTGGGCCAGGCCCATGTAATTTCGAAATACTTAAGTATAGGCTATTTTTAGAGTCCGTATGTGTGGGGAAACAAGAGATAGGGTTGATTTCGGACCCCTCCACCAAGGGCCACGAAATTCCCCTCTCTTCCTCCATATATACAACCCTTAGGGCACCGTTTAGATTTTGGGTTTTGTTTAGATTAAAGTTCGCCATAGCTGCAACTTCGCGTACTTCGTTTGTGTTCAACGACCAGACAAAGGCGTCACAGAAGCCCACCTTGATCAATAAAGCTTTCATCTTATATTCGCAATATCCAGATTGCAATCTCAGTTTCTTGCTTGTTCTTCATTTGCTTGCAGGAAACAGACCCTCGTGGTCAGGTTGATCGTGCTCTGGCATGGTCAATAACCTCTCGGAGTTGGTTTAGCGATTGCTAAGGCGCGACGTCCTCGCACGTTCGTAGTCGGATCGTCAAAGTCGACTGCCACCAAAGCGATATCCATCATCTCATCGAAAGACAGGACACCTTTGCCTCTATCAAAACCCATAGGCATGACTAACCACTCATATAAGCCAAATTTGGTTTTGAAAGCAGTTTTCCATTCATCACCCTCTTGAATGCGGATTTGATAATAGCCACTTTTAAGATCAATTTTTGAGAAAAAGTTGGCTCCACTAAGTTCATCAAGCATATCATCTAAGTGAGGAATGGGATGCCTATAGCGAATGGTAATAGCATTTATAGGTCTACAATCGGAACACAAGCGAAAACTTCCATCTGGCTTAGGCACAAGTATAATGGGAACGGCACAAGGGCTTAAGCTTTCACGTACATGACTGTTGTCGACGAGTTGTTGTACTTCCCGTTGAATCTCCTTGGTTTCTTCGGGATTGACACGGTATGGAGCTTTGTTTGGAAGTGGCGCTCCGGGGATGAGGTTAATTCGATGCTCAATGCCTCGAAGAGGAGGTAGACCCCGAGGTAGCTCATTGGGGAAAACATCTTGGAATTCCTACAAAAGAGATTGAAACACTAAAGGTAGCTCGTGAGAGGTGTTAGTTCTTGGTTCCCCATCCTTGTACACAAGGACAAAGTGTATAACACTCGATGGATTCTCACACACTTCTCTCATCTCACTTTTTTTGGCAAATAGGACTAAGTTTTTCTCTCTAGGCGAAGAGGCGCTCAAGTTTGGCTTGTGGCTCTCACTCACTTTTGGGTGGATCACTTTCTCACTCTTCTCTCCACGATGGGTGGCTTGCTTGTCGGCTATCACATGACTAGCAGACATAGGTCATAGCACATATTCCTTCCCTTTCATCTTGAAGCTATAGTGATTGGTGCGCCCGTTGTGGATGACACCACGGTCGAATTGCCATGGCCTACCAAGAAGGAGGTGGCAAACGGTCATGGGGACCAAATCACACTCCAAAGTGTCTTCATATGCACCAATTTTGAAGGAGACTTGGACCGTATGCTCAACTCGTATAGTGCCGAAGTCACTTAGCCATTGAACCTTGTAGGGGTGCGGATGCTTCCTCTTGACCAATTGAAGCTTGTAGCATAATTCTTCACTTGCCAAGTTGTGGCAACTACCTCCATCTATGATGACCTTGATGGATCGT
The DNA here is from genome assembly GCF_018294505.1 of Triticum aestivum. Taxonomy (NCBI): domain Eukaryota; kingdom Viridiplantae; phylum Streptophyta; class Magnoliopsida; order Poales; family Poaceae; genus Triticum; species Triticum aestivum. The sequence continues at coordinate 202,820,579 of NC_057807.1, read as the reverse complement.
CCATTGATGCTGGCCTTTGTGTGGAAGATGAGGCATCGTTGGTCTTCTTCTTGTTCATGTTGAAGAGTCAAGACCTTGGAGACAACAAGAGCGGGGCTCGAATCCTCATCACAAAAGACTTGATCATCTTCATCCTCATTCACGCGCCGGTGCATGGCTACTTGCTCAAGAGCTTCTATCTCCTCATCACTCATTGAGTCATAGGTGCCATCGTTGTTGATGATCATGGTGCGCTTGTTTGTGCATTCATATGACTTGTGGCCTCGGCCGCCGCAAGTGAAACACTTGAAGGAGCTTGTCTTGACGATCCCATCGGTCGGAGTAGATGAAGAAGCACGCGTCTTGAAGTTGCTTGTAGTAGTAGGAAGACGACTTGAACTTGCAGAAGTTTTCTTGTAACTTGACTTGTCGTCGTTGCTTGGAGAAGGTTTGGTTGATGTAGATGTTGGAGGAGTTGTTGAAGCTTGGATGTTGGAGAAGCCATAGGTCTTGGATGAGTACTTGGCGTACTTGAAGTCATCTTACACTTGATGCTCCGCCTTTGTAGCTTGATGCACGAGCTCAATGTGGTTGGAGTAGGGTTGGAAGTCGGCGATCTTCTTGATGGGATGATTGAGTCCATTCAAGAATCGTGCCATTATTTGTTCATCATCCTCCGTGACATTGGCTAGAATCATGGCTATCTCCATTTCCTTGTAGTATTCTTCAACACTCTTTGTTCCTTGCTTGAGGAGTTGTAGCTTCTTGAAGAGATCGCATTTTTTAGTAGGTTGGCACAAAACGTGCTCGCATGACATCCTTCATTTGAGCCCAAGTGGTGATTGGAGGTTCACCTCTTGCTTGTCGGCGCTCAAGGACTTGTTCCCACCATACGAGCTCATAGTCTTGGAACTCAAGTGATGCCATAGCGATCTTCTTCTCTTCCTCATAGTTGTGCAAACGAAAGATTTTGTCAACCTTCAATGCCCATGAAAGGTACTCTTCGGGGTCATTGCTTCCATTGAACTTGGGCATGGTGAATTTTAGCTTTCCATAGCGTTGCTCTTCATTGTGTTGTTGGCGATGGTGATGATGACGCCCTTGACGGTGAGGGTAATCATCCTCATGTTGCTCTTGGCGTGGAGGAAGTCCATGATCAACTTGCTCTTGTTGAACTTGAGGTTGAGGTGGAGCTTGACGAGCTTGTGGAGGAGCTTGTGGAGCTTGACGTTGCACACGCGGTTGGTAGTTCCGCTCTTGGATTTCTTCTCGAAGGGCTTCCTCTTGATTGCACCGTTCGCGATTGCGGTTGGCGATAGCTCGACTTGATTCTTGAAGGGCACGTTGCACCTCAAGAGCTTGTGCTTCTCGTTGTTGTTGTTGAAGACGTTGAGCCTCGGCGTCTTGTTGCTCTTAGTGTAGATGCGCTCGCTCTTCTTCTTCTTGGCGACGAAGATGTTGTAGTTCTTGAGCTTGAGCAAAAGCGACTTGGTTTGATTGAGGACGAGGGAGTTGCTCATCAGCTTGCTCTTGTGAGTGCTTGACGTGTAGTGGGTTGCAAGATGCATGACGGTCTTGACGCGCGGCTCGTCGAAGAGTGTTTGATGACAGAGTACTTGAGCCGGAGAAGGAGTTGTCGGAGTGTCGACTTGAGTGGCTCTGTCTTGAGTATGAGGATGTAGAAGGAGGACGGTTCACCAACAAGGCGCGGATCTCGTCCATTCTTGCATCGTTCTCTTGCTTGTGCGTGTCGAGCTTGTTGTCGAAGTAGTCTCTTGTACGTTGCTCGGAGAGTCGTAAGTCGGTGGCGAGGTTGTCGATGCAGTCATTCATTGCTTGTTGCTCTTGATGCAACACTCGTTATGCACCGAAGAGGTGGCTCTTGGTGACGTATGATGACATGTCGTCGTCTTGCTCGATGAAGAGTGGGTTGGTAGAAGTAGCCTATCCATCATTTCAAGCAAAATGTGAGTGGTAGAAGGAGAAGAACTTATACCAACGTACCTTGACCAATGTTGATGATGAATCAAGTTCACTCAAATGCGGACAATGAAATAACACTATTGGTACCAATTCTTGTCGGTTCTCACACCTACACAAGTAAACGCTTATGGTGGAGCTTGGTTAGGATGGTCCATGGGGATGACCGAAGGATGCTCCGCATCAGCCTGGAGTACCCTCGTATTCAGCCTTAAGCAGGACTTTTTGGCCCTGAAAGTCAAAGAAGGTCATTCGCCGCTGTTTTTCGGACAAGTTTGTGAACCCATTGATAATTCCTTTTGAAGGAAATTCGAGAGATTATGTTGCTTATAGACATTAGCCCCCTGGTAGGGACAAACGTACCTTTCTGTAGATGCTCTATTATCCGGGCAATCTCATTTTGTTGTAAAATGAAGAAACTCGAGCGGCAAAATGCCTTATTATCCTTGTTTTCGCCGGATGCCATGTTGTAACCCATCCGCGTGATAAGCCAAGAACAAAAGGGCATTCCTGGCATTGGTCAATATATATCTGGAAATAATATCTCCACTATAGAGGATAGGAAATTTCGGGGCGGTCTTGCAAAAAGATTGTCGGTGTCAAAACTGGCGGATCTCGGGGAGGGGGTCCCGAACTGTGCGTCTAGGCGGATGGTAACAGGAGACAAGGGACACGATGTTTTTACCCAGGTTCGGGCCCTCTCGATGGAGGTAAAACCCTACTCCTGCTTGATTGATATTGATGATATGGGTAGTACAAGAGTGGATCTACCACAAGATCAAGGAGGCTAAACCCTAGAAGCTAGCCTATGGTATGACTGTTGTAATTGTTGTCGTCCTATGGACTAAAACCCTCCGGTTTATATAGACATTGGAGAGGGCTAGGGTTACACAGAGTCAGTTACAATGGTAGGAGATCTACATATCCGTATTGCCAAGCTTGCCTTCCACGCCAAGGAAAGTCCCATCCAGACACGGGACGAAGTCTTCAATCTTGTATCTTCGTGGTCTTGGAGTCCGGCCGATGATGATAGTTCGGCTATCCAGACACCTCCTAGTCCAGGACTCCCTCAGTAGCCCCTGAACCAGGCTTCAATGACGACGAGTCCGGCGCGCATATTGTCTTCGGCATTGCAAGGCGGGTTCCTCCTCCGAATAATTTATAGAAGATTGTGAACGCCAGGATAGTGTCCGGCTCTGTAAAATAAATTCCACATACCACCGTAGAGAGAATAATATGTACACAAGTTCAATCTGCTGACGTATTTTGTGGCGTGACGTCACACCACTACCAAGCCTTCACTTGAATCGTTTTTATTATACCACCTCAGCGCGTTTAGCGAAGCGGTTTCCTTGGCACGTCTTGTCGAAGCAGAGATCGTGTTCCCCTTATTCCGGGATTCCCATCAATACGGACATGGGTAACCCAACCGCGCCATTGATTGTGGCGCTTGGGAGATAAGCGAGTTTTACCAGGCCGGTGGGGACGCACAGTTTTCGTCCGCCCATATATAAGGGGATAAGGATCCACCTCTTTTACCTACGCCTTCTTCCTCCTTTGCTTATCCATCTCCGCGCACTCGAGCTCCAGGGCCCATGTCCTCACATCTCACCTCAACCTTCTCCAGCCATGTCCGGAGAGGGAGGCAAGTGGATGGCCTCCTCTGTTACGGAGGGGCACATCAAGAAGCTGCGCAGCGCCGGATACTTGTCCAGCGACATCGCGCACCGGCTGCCCAACGAGGGGCAGCTCATCCCCACCCCCAGGCCCCATGAGAGGGTCGTATTCCTTCCCCACTTCCTCCGCGGACTGGGCTTCCCACTCCACCCCTTCGTCCGGGGGCTCATGTACTACTACGGCCTGGACTTCCACGATCTGGCTCCAAATTTCATCCTCAATATCTCGGCGTTTATCATCGTGTGTGAGGCCTTCCTCTGCATCCAGCCCCACTTCGGCTTGTGGCTAAAGACCTTCAATGTCAAGCCGAAGGTTGTGAAGGGCAGCCAAGTGGAGTGCGGAGGCGCCATGGTGGGCAAAATGCCTAACGTCACCTGGCTCGAGGGCGCCTTCGTGGAGTCCATCAAAGGGTGGCAATCGGGGTAGTTCTACATCACCGAGCCGCGTGACCCTAAATGGGCAGCGGCCTCCGAATTCAGATCTAGCATCCCCATGCAGCTCACCTCCTGGAAAGAGAAGGGCTTGCTTTGGGGTAGTTCGGAGGAGGTGACCGGACTCCAGTCCTGTCTCCAGACCCTGGTGAACAAGAAGCTTGAGCTTGTCAACGTGATCCAGGTCATGCTCGTCCACCGGATTCTCCCCTGCCAGCAACGGGACTTTAATTTGTGGGAGTTTGATCTGGCACAGCACTGGACCTTGAGCGGCCTCTTCGACACCACGTACAAAGAGGCCTGGAGGGTGCTGTTCAAGGGCGCCGAAGCTCCCGCATCCGTTACCGAAGATCGTGGATTCAGCTCGCAGTGTCTAGCTGGCGAGGTAAGCTACGTTATCCTTTATGGGACATTCGTTTTTCATAGTTTGACTCTATGCGGGATCTAAACTCCCAATGCCTTTAACAGGAATGCCAGAAGACGTCCGGACAGGTTAACTGTCCGGCTCTCCTTCCAGAAGACCCAGCGGACGCCCGTTTGACAGGGCTGCTGGTCCCGGCACTTTACGTGGTGCCGGAGAAGAAGGCCAAGAAGAAGGCCACAGGAACCCGAAGGAGTTCCCGACGCCTGGTGGTATCGGACTCATCGTTCGATGACTCCGAGGTGGACTCCTCCCCTGAAGACGAGGAGGAGGAGAAAGAGGCCTCTCCCCAAGCGGGGGGAGAGAAGAAGAGGAAGGCCTCCCTAGCGAGGGAGGCCGAAGGGTCCAAGAAGGGAAGGACCCTTCCTCCGGACTGCTCCGCCAACGCCGGCGATGGCGACGAGCAGTGGCCCTCAAGGGCCAAGCCCCTGGCAAGATCGTAAGTATCCAGATTCCTGGATGATTTATAATTTTTCTTTTTGCCACGCGGTGTCTTTCTAATGCCGCATACAACCTGTAGTCCGGCCAAGGACGATCTTCCCGCTTCGTCGAGCGGGTCCTTGGGCACGTCGGATATGGATTCCATTCCGACCGCCTCCACCCCTCGTGACGCTGACGACGCCGAGGTGGGATCCTAGGAGGGGACCCACCAGGAGGGGGAGGCTCCGGAGGTGCCGCAGGGCAACCTCCCGGACTTCGCACCGGACTCCGCACCGGAACCTGCAGTGGTTTCGGAGTCCGGCAGGCGGCCCCTTCGTAAGAAGGGCAAGACTGTGACACCGGTGGCCTCCGTCCAACCGGAGGCACCGGATATCCTGTTGGAGGCGCTCAACGGCGCTTCCATCGAAGAAGAACATCGCACTATCATGATTGTGGTGATTCAGAAGGCTCAGCTCGCCAAGAGCGGGCTGACCGAAGCCTGCAGCAGCCTTCTAACAGGCTTTGAGGTAAGAATTTTAAGACATGTAATATAATACCGCATAGACAGTAGCCCCTGATGCTCGGTTCGGTGTTCGGAAAGAAAAGCCGGACTGAGGATCTAAAAAGATATACGCAGGAGTTCTAAAAAATATGTCAATATGGGATTGCAGGCTGCGCTGCTGACCTCTGCCACACTGACTGCGGAGGTCGATGCTTTGAAGCAGAACCTCGAGCGGTCCGAGAACGAGCTCGGCCGTGCCAAGAAGCAGCTCGAGGACAAGGAAGGTGAGTAACACCGTATTAAATTTGTACCTTACAGAAAAGGATTTTGGTTGCAAGAGAAATAACAAGGATAACGTGGGTACTCCAGGGGCCACGAACGAGGTGGCGACCCTGAAGGAGGCGGTGTCCGCGGAGGAACGCAATGCGGCCGCGGAACAAGCCGAGCGAGAGAAGCAGGAGGCGCGGGTGGCGGAGGTGCAGCAAGAGCTCCAGGATCTCGTGGAAAAACAGGAGAGCTTGGAGTGCGACTCAAAGACTCGAGAGTCCGAGCTTGCATCGGCTCTTGAGAGTGCCAAAGCCGCTAAGGCCGAAGCCCACAAGGCCCTCTAGGAAATCGAGGCGTTAAAGAAGATAGCGGCGGGTAAGGCATGTTCCATGCAAAGTAAGCATGTAAATGGGAATTACCTATTACTTACTCGCATTCGGAGCTCTCCAGGACCGTTCGCAGATCTGCCCCGCAGCGTGTCCGATGCTGCCGCATTCTATCGGGCCGAGGAGGGGAGCTCGACAGAGAAGGTCTTTTGGTCTCAGTATGCTGAGGCCGGACATCCGGTGCCCCTTAGCGACCAGCTGAAGCAGCTGGTCGAGCTCCACAAGGTGGCCGAACAGGCCATGAAGGGCCTCATAGTTCGGATGTGGCCCAAGGAGGCCATGCCTGGGAGCTACTTCGGCCTGGTGCGGCGGCTGGTGGATGCGTGTCCCTGGGTTGAAGTCCTCAAGCACTCCGCCTGCATTGAAGGTGCCCGTCGGGCCCTTGCCCGTGCAAAAGTGCACTGGGGCAGGATGGACGCTGAGAAGCTTCTGACGGACGCGCCGGCGGCGGGCAAGGAGTATCGCACGCCCGAAATGTATTATAAGAGTTTCCTGAAGGGTGCCCGCATGATTGCGGATGAGTGCTCCAAAGATGTAATATTTGAGTAGACTCGCAATGTGTTATCCTGTGCGCTGAAAACTTTGTTCATATGCGCTAAGCAACGCTTGTTAATTTAAAATATTACCTTCTGTGCGGCCGTTTATCAAATCTGAGAGATGGCAAGTCATCGGCTTCAGCCCCCATGCCACGAGTGCTGGGGTGTTCGGGATAAACTTGAGCACTCTTGTTCCCTTTTTTGGGTCCATCTAGGGAGGCGCTCAACACAACGAACGAGGCAACCGGACTTATAATGCTTGAACACTCTCACTTAGCCACAGAATTCTATAATTTTAAATTTCGGCGAAGCCCCTAGTGTTCGGAAGACCGAGTTCGGGGCGCTATCCACACCTGGGCCGGACAAAGCCGGTTCCTCGCTCTAAGCGGCATAAGTCTTTAGGGACTCGAAAAGACCTCTCAAACAGCGACCAGCTCTCGCCTTATCATGACGGTCAGTTTTAGCTTTCTCCACTGAGGCGCTCGCCCAGCTCAACCGGGGCGCAATCGCAGTGGTTCTCCCAGTGCTACCTTAGCCGATATAACGGAACGTAAGGTACCAAAACATGGGAGCCGGGCAAACCCAACTATTGACCCAAGACATGATTCGGACTTATCACACCATAATGTGGGGAACTTAAGCCCCTGGTGTGTTTAGCCGTACCAGAGTGTACGGATGCAACATGTCATGAATGAACATATATATAAGAAAGAAATGCAATTATAAGCAAAAAGCGATGCATTGTTTATTCAAGGAATACTGCCATGAGTGCAGAACGATACAAATAGTGCGGTAAGCAAGGGGTAGGACTATTAAACATGTCCCCCTCCAGGGGTAGGCTGCGGAATGGTGTATGAAAACGGATTTAATGCTCGTAATGGAGACCACCTGGATACTCGTCGTAGCCTTTTTCCTTTCCTGGCTGTTGCATCGTGAGTACGACAGGTTTGCTGCCGGACAGGGCCTCTGGTGAACGGAGTCCTGTGGGTAAGAAAAAAGAAAAAAGAAAAAGAGTGACGCACTTGGGAGCCCCTGGTGCGGTTAAGCCGCATTCTGGGCTTGTGGTGGTCGTGCCCCTCCCCCTATGCCCATGGTATCTCTAGAGCGTATTGATGTACGCGAAGGACCAGTTTTGCAATTTTGTAAGGGCAGGGGTTGGGGCCGCATTGCTACGCGTGCTCGGAACGTGCTAGGTGGTCTTGTTGTAGGTTACTCCAGGCGCGTTTAGCCGTGTCCGGCCGCTTAACGGCCGGACTCGAGAATTGCCTTAAGAGGCTGCTCTGTACTTCTGCCGCGAGAGCCGCTGTGTGTTCCTCCATTCGGAGGGAGCGTTCTATATTTCCGTTGATCGTGATGACTCCTCGAGGGCCTGCCATCTTGAGCTTGAGGTATGCGTAATGCGGCACCGCGTTGAACTTTGAAAATGCGGTCCGTCCGAGCAGAGCGTGATAGCCGCTGCGGAACAGGACTATATCGAAGATTAACTCCTCGCTTTGGAAGTTATCCGGGGATCCGAAGACCACTTCCAGTGTAACTGAGCCTATACAACTGGCCTCTACACCTGGTATGACGCCTTTGAAGGTCGTCTTTGTGGGTTTAATCCTTGAGGGGTCTATGCCCATCTTGCGCACTGTATCCTAATAACGCAGGTTCAGGCTGCTGCCGCCGTCCATCAGGACTCTTGTGACGTGAAATCCATCGATCATTGGGTCTAAAACCAATGCGGCGAATCCGCCATGGCGGATACTGGTGGGGTGGTCCCTTCGATCAAAGGTGATCGGGCAGGAGGACCATGGGTTGAACTTCGGGGCGTCTGGCTCCATCGCTTATACGTCCCTGAGTGCATGCTTCCGCTCCCTCTTGGGTATGTGGGTTGCGTATATCATGTTTACCGTCCACACTTGTGGGTGGAAACCCTTCTGTCCTCTATTGTTCGGCGGCCGGGTCTCTTCCTCGTTATCGCTATGCAGCCCCTTGTCATTGTTTTCGTCAATTAACTTGCCTGCCTGCTTGAATACCCAACAATCCCTGTTGGTGTGATTAGTTGGCTTTTCGGGGGTGCCGTGTATCTGGCACGAGTGGTCGAGTATTCGGTCCAAATTGGACGGACCCGGAGTAGTTCTTTTGAATGGCTTTTTCCGCTGACCGGGTTTGGAGCCTCTGAATCCGGCGTTGACTGCCGTATCCTCAGTGTTATCGTCGTTAACGCGGCGTTTGTTTTTGTTGCGACACGACCTGCCATTACGGTCCTCGGTATCCGGACTGCCAGAGTTTTTACTGAGGTTGTTACTGCGGGCTAACCAGCTGTCCTCTCCCGCGCAGAAGCGGGTCATGAGTGATGTGAGGGCTGCCATGGATTTCGGCTTTTCCTGTCCTAGGTGCCGGGCAAGCCACTCGTCGCGGATGTTATGTTTGAAGGCTGCGAGGGCCTCTGCATCCGGACGGTCGATGATTTGATTTTTCTTTGTTAAGAACCGTGTCCAGAATTGTCTGGCCAATTCGTCTGGCAGCCGAACTATGTGGCTTAGGTCATCGGCGTTTTGTGGTCGCACATATGTGCCCTGGAAGTTGTCAAGGAATGCGGCTTCCAGGTCCTCCCAACACCCAATTGATTCTGCTGGCAAGCTGTTAAGCCAATGCCGAGCTGGTCCTTTTATCTTGAGTGGGAGGTATTTGATGGCATGAAGATCATCGCCGTGGGCCATGTGGATATGAAGGAGATAGTCTTCGATCCAAACCGCGGGGTCTGTTGTGCCATCATAGGATTCAATATTCACGGGTTTAAACCCTTCGGGGATTTGATTATCCATTACTTCATTTGTGAAGCATAGTGGGTGTGCGGCGCCTCTATATTGGGCTATATCACGACGTAGCTGAAGCGAGCGTTGTCTACTGTGTTCGGCCCGGACGGAGTTGCTGTATCTGGCGCGACGGTCATTGTTGCGCATCATGGGGCGCCCACGGGATCCATAGATCAATCTTGATTCTCTTGCCTTATCCTCCAATATGTCTCGCAAGTCCGGCGCATTCCCCCATGGCTTCGTACTTTTCGAGCGATGCCGGGGTACAGTTCTAGTGGAGGGCCTAGAGGCCTCTCTCTCGCGGCCACGAGGTGGTCGGTCGGCCGTATTGTGCGCTGGTGATGCAGGTTCATATGCCTCCTCCTCTAATCGGGGGAGCAACTTGCGCTTGGGCTAGCTTTTGGAGGGGCGTTCGAGTTCATGCTCTTCGGCCGCAAGGACTTCAGTCCATCTGTCGGCTAGCAGATCTTGATCAGCTCTAAGCTGTTGCTGCTTTTTCTTGAGGCTATTTGCCGTGGCTGTAAGCCTACGTTTAAAACGCTCTTGCTCGATGGGATCTTCAGGTACGACGAATTCGTCGTCATCGAGGCTTGCCTCATCTCCGGAGTGAGGTATGTAATTATAATCCTCTACCTCTTCGTCTGCCGCTCTCTCATGAGGGCTGGCTTCTCCGCCCTCTTGTGTTGAATCTTGCTGGAGGGGGTTGTCTTCGGCGCTATCCGGGGTGTTATTGTGCCGGAATCTCCATTCTTGCTGTGGCGGGATTTAGAGCGGCGCCGCTGACGCCGGCGTTTAGGCTGTTTCTTGAAAGGATCCTCCTCCGCTGCTCCATCGCCATTCCCGTCCTTTGGGGTATCCACCATGTATATGTCGTATGACGAGGTGGCTTTCCAGTGCCCCGTAGGCGCTGGTTTTTGGTCGTCTCCGGCATCATCGTCCATACCATCGATGTCTTCGAAGTCGTGGTCTAGTATGTCGGTTAGATCGTCGACAGTGGCTACAAAGTGGGTGGTGGGTGGGCTTTGAATTTCTTCGTCGTCTGCATCCCATCCATCCTGGCCACAGTCCGGCCAGGGCTCTCCTGACAACGAGAGATACCTTAGCGAATTCAGGATGTCGCCGAAAGGTGAGTGTTGAAAGATGTCTTCAGCGGTGAACTCCATGATCGGCGCCCAATCGGATTCGATTGGTAGGGGCGCAGGAGGTTCGGAGTCTGACGAGGAGTCCGGCACCTCGGAGTCACGAGCTTTACAGGGGACAAGGTTAGTATTTGGCTCCATCGTCGTAGAGGTTGCAGCCCCCGAGGCACCGAGTTAAGGGTCGGAGCGGACTCGTGTGCGGCCTCCAGGGCACTGTCCGGCAGCAGAGCTAAATCATGTCCATCGAGACAGTGCGGCGCGCTCGGCTGTGGCTCGAATCCATCGAAGATCAAGTCTCCGCGGATGTCAGCCATGAAGTTTAGACTTCCAAATCAGACCTGACGGCCAGGGGCGTAGCTTTCGATCTGCTCCAGATGGCCAAGCGAATTGGCCCGCAGTGCAAAGCCGCCGAATACGAAGATTTGTCCAGGGAGAAAAGTCTCACCCTGGACCGCGTCGTTGTTGATGATCGAAGGATCCATCAAGCCTATCGGTGACGACACAGAGGAACTCTCAATGAAAGCACCAATGTCGGTGTCAAAACCGGCGGATCTCGGGTAGGGGGTCCCGAACTGTGCGTCTAGGCGGATGGTAACAGGAGACAAGGGACATGATGTTTTTACCCAGGTTCGGGCCCTCTCGATGGAGGTAAAACCCTACTCCTGCTTGATTGATATTGATGATATGGGTAGTACAAGAGTGGATCTACCACGAGATCAAGGAGGCTATACCCTAGAAGCTAGCCTATGGTATGATTGTTGTAATTGTTGTCGTCCTATGGACTAAAACCCTCCGATTTATATAGACATCGGAGAGGGCTAGGGTTACACAGAGTCGGTTACAATGGTAGGAGATCTACATATCCGTATTGCCAAGCTTGCCTTCCACGCCAAGGAAAGTCCCATCCGGACACGGGACGAAGTCTTCAATCTTGTATATTCGTGGTCTTGGAGTCCGGCCGATGATGATAGTTCGGCTATCCGGACACCCCCTAGTCCAGGACTCCCTCAAAGAGTCACAGGAAAATGAAGTACTTTCAAGGACTCCCATAGAATGGACCGATGTTCACTAAAACGGTCATAACTTTGACATTCGGAGTCCGTGTCGGACCCAAAAGTACTCAAACTGCACGTGGCGAGCGTGCGAATCCAGAAAATACTCTCGTCTTGTGTCAGGAGGTCCGGAGTACCCTCAAATTCGTCCTTAAGCAGGACTTTTTGGCCCTGAATGTCAAAGAACATCATTCACCGCTGTTTTTCGGACAAGTTTCTGAACCCATTGGCACTTCCTTTTGAAGGAAATTCGAGAGATTATGTTGCTTATAGACATTAGCCCGCCTTGTAGGGACAAACGTAGCTTTCTGCAGATGCTCTATGATCCGGGCAATCTCATTTGGCCATTAATTCAAGAAAATCCAGCGGCTATATGCCTTATTTTCCTTGTGTTCGCCGGATGGCATGCCGTAACTCATGCGCGTGAAAGCCAAAAACAAAAGGGCATTCCTAGCATCAATTAATATATATGTGGAAACAATATCTCCACTATAGAGGAAAAGAAATTTCGCGGCGGTCAGGCAAAAAAGCGTCACGGGAAAATGAAGTACTTTCAAGGACTGCCATAGAATGGACCAATGTTCACTAAAACGGTCATAACTTTGTCCTTTCGAGTCCGTGTGTGACTCACAAGTACTCAAGCTGCTTGCGGCGAGCGTGTGAATCCAGGAAATACACCTCGCTTGCGCCAGGAGGCCTGGAGTATCCTCAAATTCGGCCTTAAGAAGGACTTTTTGGCCCTGAAAGTCAAAGAACATCATTCGGCGTTGTTTTTCGGACAAGTATCTAAACCTGTTGCCACTTACTTTTGAAGGAAATTCGAGAGATTATGTTGCTTATAGACATTACCCCCCTGGTAGGGACAAACATAGCTTTCTGCAGATTCTCTACGATCCTGGCAATCTCATTTGGTTGTTAATTGAAGAAGATCCAACGGCTATATGCCTTATTCTCCTTGTTTTCGCCGGCTGGCATGCTGTAACTCATGCGCGTGAAAGCCAAGAACAAAAGGGCATTCCTGGCATCGGTCAATATATATCTATATGTGGAAACAATATCTCCACTATTGAGGACAATAAATTTTGTGGTGGTCAGGTAAAAGCGTCACGGAAAAATGAAGTATTTTCAAGGACTGCCATAGAATGGACCGATGTTCACTAAAACGGTCATAACATTGTCATTCAGAGTCCGTGTGGGACCCACAAGTACTCAAACTACTCGCGGCGAGCGTGCAAATCCAGAAAATACTCCCTGCTTGCGCCAGGAGGCCCGGAGTACCCTCAAAATTGGCCTTAGGCAGGACTTTTTGGCCCTGAAAGTCAAAGAACATCATTCGTCGTTGTATTTCGGACAAGTTTCTGAACCCATTGGCACTTTCTTTTGAAGGAAATTCGAGCGATTATGTTGCTTATAGACATTAGCCCCCCTGGTAGGGACAAAGGTAGTTTTCTGCAGATGCTCTATGATCCGGGCAATCCCATTTGGCCATAAATTGAAGAAAATCCAGCGGCTATATGCCTTATTCCCCTTGTTTTCGCCGGATGGCATGCTGTAACTCATGCGCGTGAAAGCCCAGAACAAAAGGGCATTCCTAGCACTGGTCAATATATATGTGGAAACAATATCTCCACTATAGTGGACATGAAATTTTTGGCGGTTAGGCAAAAAGCTTCACGGGAAAATGAAGTACTTTCAAGGAATCCCATAGAATGGACCAATGTGCACTAAAACGGTCATAACTTTGTCATTCGGAGTCCGTGTCGGACCCACAAATACTCAAACTGCTCGCGTTGAGCCTGCGAATCTAGACAATACTCATCGGATGTGCCAGGAGGCCCGGAGTACCCTCGAAATCGGCCTTAAGCAGGACATTTTCGCCCTGAAAGTCAAAGAACATCATTCACAGCTGTTTTTCGGACAAGTTTCTGAACCCATTGGCACTTCCTTTTGAAAGAAATTCGAGAGAATATGTCGCTTACGGACATAAGCCCCCCTGGTAGGGACAAACGTAGCTTTCTATAGATGCTCTATGATTCGGGCAATCTCATTTGGCATTAAATTGAACAAAATCCAGCGGCTATATGCGTTATTCTCCTTGTTTTCGTCGGATGACATGCTGTAACTCATGCGCGGGAAAGCCAAGAACAAAAGGGCATTCCTGGCACCGGTCAATATATATGTGGAAACAATATTTCCACTATAGTGGACAAGAAATTTCGGGGCGGTCAGGCAAAAAGCGTCACGGGAAAATGAAGTACTTTCAAGGACTGCAATAGAATGGACCGATGTTCACTAAAACAGTCATAACTTTGTCATTCGGAGTCCGTGACAGACCCACAAGTACTCAAACTCCTCATGGCAAGCGTGCGAATCCAAAAAAACACCTGGCTAATGCCAGAAGGCCTGGAGTACCCTCAAATTCAGCCATAAGAAGGACTTTTTGGCCCTTAAAGTCAAAGAACGTCATGCGCCGCTGTTTTTCGGATAACTTTCTGAACCCATTGATAATTCCTTTTGAAGGAAATTCGAGAGATTATGTTGCTTATAGACATTAGCCCCCCTGGTAGGGACAAACGTACCTTTTAATAGATGATCTATGATCCGGCCAATCTCATTTAGCTGTAAATTGAAGAAAATCCAGCGGCTATATGCCTTATTCTCCTTGTTTTCGCCGGATGCCACGTTCTAACTCATGCACGTGATAAGCCAAGAACAAAAGGGCATTCCTGGCATCGGTCAATATATATGTGGAAACAATATCTCCACTATAGAGGATAAGAAATTTTGGGGCAGTCATGCAAAAAGAGTCACGGGAAAATGAAGTACTTTCAAGGACTGCCATAGAATGGACCGATGTTCACTAAAACGGTCATAACTTTGTCATTCGGAATCCGTGTCGGACCCACAAGTACACCAACTGCTCGTGGCGAGCGTGCCAATCCAGAAAATACTCCCGACTTGTGTCAGGAGGTCCGGAGTACCCTCAAATTTGTCTGTAAGCAGGACTTTTTGGACCTAAAAGTCAAAGAACATCATTCACCGCTGTTTTTGGACAAGTTTCTGAACCCATTGGCACTTCATTTTGAAGGAAATTTGAGAGATTATGTTGCTTATAGATATTAGCCCCCCCCCCCCGGTAGGGACAAACGTAGCTTTCTGCAGATGCTCTATGATCCGGGCAATTTCATTTGGCCGTAAATTCAGGAAAATCTAGCGGCTATATGCCTTATTCTCCTAGTTTTTGCCGGATGGCATGCTGTAATTCATGCGCGTGAAAGCCAAAAATAAAAGGGCATTCCTAGCATCAATCAATATATATGTGGAAACAATATCTCCACTATAGAGGACAAGAAATTTCGCGGCGGTCAGGCAAAAAGCGTCACGGGAAAATGAAGTACTTTCAAGGACTACCATATAATGGACCAATGTTCACTAAAACGGTCATAACTTTGTCCTTTAGAGTCCGTGTCGGACCCACAAGTACTCAAGCTGCTCGCGGCGAGCGTGCGAATCCAGGAAATACTCCTCGCTTGCGCTAGGAGGCCAGGAGTATCCTCAAATTCGGCCTTAAGCAGGACTTTTTGGCCCTGAAATTCAAAGAACATCATTCGACGTTGTTTTTCGGACAAGTTTCTAAACCTATTGCCACTTACTTTCGAAGGAAATTCGAGGGATTATGTTGCTTATAGACATTATCCCCCCTGGTAGGGACAAACGTAGCTTTCTACAGATGCTCTATGATCCGGGCAATCTCATTTGGTTGTAAATTGAAGAAGATCGAACGGCTATAGGCCTTATTCTCCTTGTTTTCGCTGGCTGGCATGCTGTAACTCATGCGTGTGAAAGCCAAGAACAACAGGGCATTCCTAGCATCGGTCAATACATATCTATATGTGGAAACAATATCTCCACTATAGAGGACAAGAAATTTTGTGGTGGTCAGGCAAAAAGCATCACGGCAAAATGAAGTATTTTCAAGGACTGCCATAGAATGGAACGAGGTTCACTAAAATGGTCATAACTTTGTCATTCAGAGTCCGTGTGGGACCCACAAGTACTCAAACTACTCGCGGCGAGCGTGCGAATCCAGAAAATACTACTTGCTTGTGCCAGGAGGCCCGGAGTACCCTCAAAATCGGCCTTAGGCAGGACTTTTTGGCCCTGAAAGTCAAAGAACATCATTCGTCGTTGTATTTCGGACAAGTTTCTGAACCCATTGGCACTTTCTTTTGAAGGAAATTCGAGCGATTATGTTGCTTATAGACATTAGCCCCCCTGGTAGTGACAAACGTAGTTATCTGCAGATGCTCTATGATCCGGGCAATCCCATTTGGCCGTAAATTGAAGAAAATCCAGCGGCTATATGCCTTATTCCCCTTGTTTTCGCCGGATGGCATGCTGTAACTCATGCGCGTGAAAACCAAGAACAAAAGGGCATTCCTAGCACTGGTTAATATATATGTGGAAACAATATCTCCACTATAGTGGACAAGAAATTTTTGGCGGTCAGGCAAAAAGCTTGACGGGAAAATGAAGTACTTTCATGGAATCCCATAGAATGGACCAATGTGCACTAAAAAGGTCATAACTTTGTCATTTGGAGTCCGTGTCGGACCCACAAATACTCAAACTGCTCGCGTCGCCCTGCGAATCTAGAAAATACTGCTCGGATGTGCCAGGAGGCCCGGAGTACCCTCGAAATCGGCCTTAAGCAGGACTTTTTCGCCCTGAAAGTCAAAGAACATCATTCACCGCTGTTTTTCGGACAAGTTTCTGAACCCATTGGCACTTCCTTTTGAAAGAAATTCGAGAGAATATGTCGCTTACGAACATTAGCCCCCCTGGTAGGGTCAAACGTAGCTTTCTGTAGATGCTCAATGATCCGGGCAATCTCATTTGGCCGTAAATTGAAGACAATCCAGCGGCTATATGCGTTATTCTCCTTGTTTTCGTCGGATGACATGCTGTAACTCATGTGCGGGAAAGCCAATAACAAAAGGGCATTCCTGGCATCGGTCAATATATATGTGGAAACAATATCTCCACTATAGAGGATAAGAAATTTTGGGGCAGTCATGCAAAAAGAGTCACGGGAAAATGAAGTACTTTCAAGGACTGCCATAGAATGGACCAATGTTCACTAAAACGGTCATAACTTTGTCCTTTACAGTCCGTGTGTGACCCACAAGTACTCAAGCTGCTTGCGGCAAGCGTGTGAATCCAGGAAGTACTCCCCGCTTGTGCCAGGAGGCCTGGAGTATCCTCAAATTCGGCCTTAAGCAGGACTTTTTGGCCCTAAAAGTCAAAGAACATCATTCGACGTTGTTTTCGGACAAGTTTCTAAACCTGTTGCCACTTACTCTTGAAGGAAATTCGAGAGATTATGTTGCTTATAGACATTATCCCCCTGGTAGGGACAAACATAGCTTTCTGTAGATGATCTACGATCCGGGCAATCTCATTTGGCTGTAAATTGAAGAAGATCCAACGGCTATATGCCTTATTCTCCTTGTTTTCGCCGGCTGGCATGCTGTAACTCATGCACGTGAAAGCCAAGAACAAAAGGGCATTCCTGGCATCGGTCAACATATATCTATATGTGGAAACAATATCTCCACTATAGAGGACAAGAAATTTTGCGGTGGTCAGGCAAAAAGCGTCACGGCAAAATGAAGTATTTTCAAGGACTGCCATAGAATGGACTGATGTTCACTAAAACGGTCATAACATTGTCATTTAGAGTCCGTCTGGGACCCACAAGTACTCAAACTACTCGCGGCGAGGGTGCGAATCCAGAAAATACTCCCTGCTTGTGCTAGGAGGCCCGGAGTACCCTCAAAATCGGCCTTAGGCAGGACTTTTTGGCCCTGAAAGTCAAAGAACACCATTCATCGTTGTATTTCGGACAAGTTTCTGAACCCATTGGTACTTTCTTTTGAAGAAAATTCGAGCGATTATGTTGCTTATAGACATTAGCCCCCTGGTAGGGACAAACGTAGTTTTCTGCAGATGCTCTATGATCCGGGCAATCCCATTTGGCCGTAAATTGAAGAAAATCCAGCGGCTATATGCCTTATTCCCCTTGTTTTCGCCGGATGGCATGCTGTAACTCATGCGCGTGAAAGCCAAGAACAAAACGGCATTCCTAGCACTGGTCAATATATATGTGGAAACAATATCTCCACTATAGTGGACAAGAAATTTTGGGCGGTCAGGCAAAAAGCTTCACGGGAAAATGAAGTACTTTCAAGGTATCCCATAGAATGGACCGATGTGCACTAAAACGGTCATAACTTTGTCATTCGGAGTCCATGTCGGACCCACAAATACTCAAACTGTTCGCGTCGAGCCTACGAATCTAGAAAATACTCCTCGGATGTGCCAGGAGGCCCGGAGTACCCTCGAAATCGGCCTTAGGCAGGACTTTTTCGCCCTGAAAGTCAAAGAACATCATTCACCGCTGTTTTTCGGACAAGTTTCTGAACCCATTGGCATTTCCTTTTGAAAGAAATTCAAGAGAATATGTCGCTTACGGACATTAGCCCCCCTGGTAGGGACAAACTTAGTTTTCTGTAGGTGCTCTATGATCCGGGCAATCTCATTTGGCCGTAAATTGAACAAAATCCAGCGGCTATATGTGTTATTCTCCTTCTTTTCGTCGGATGACATGTTGTAACTCATGCGCGGGAAAGCCAAGAACAAAAGGGCATTCCTGGCACCGGTCAATATATATGTGGAAACAATATTTCCACTATAGTGGACAAGAAATTTCGGGGCGGTCAGGCAAAAAGTGTCACGGGAAAATGAAGTACTTTCAAGGACTGCAATAGATGTTCACTAAAACAGTCGTAACTTTGTCATTCGGAGTCCGTGTCAGACCCACAAGTACTCAAACTCCTCATGGCAAGCGTGAATCCAAAAAAAAACACCTGGCTACTGCCAGAAGGCCTGGAGTACCCTCAAATTCAGCCTTAAGAAGGACTTTTTGGCCCTTAAAGTCAAAGAACGTCATTCACCGCTGTTTTTCGGACAACTTTCTGAACCCATTGATAATTAGTTTTGAAGGAAATTCAAGAGATTATGTTGCTTATAGACATTAGCCCCCCTGGTAGGGACAAACGTACCTTTCTGTAGACGATCTATGATCCGGCCAATCTCATTTGGTTGTAAATTGAAGAAAATCCAGCGGCTATATGCCTTATTCTCCTTGTTTTCGCCGGATGCCATGTTGTAACTCATGCACGTGATAAGCCAAGAACAAAAGGGCATTCCTGGCATCGGTCAATATACAAGTGGAAACAATATCTCAATTATAGAGGATAAGAAATTTTGGGGCAGTCATGCAAAAAGAGTCACGGGAAAATGAAGTAGTTTTAAGGACTGCCATAGAATGGACAAATGTTGACTAAAACGGTCATAACTTTGTCATTCGGAATCCGTGTCGGACCCACAAGTACACCAACTGCTTGTGGCGAGCGTGCCAATCTAGAAAATACTCCCGACTTGTGTCAGGAGGTCCGGAGTACCCTCAAATTTGTCCGTAAGTATGACTTTTTGGACCTGAAAGTCAAAGAACATCATTCACCGCTGTTTTTTGGACAAGTTTCTGAACCCATTGGCACTTCCTTTTGAAGGAAATTCGAGAGATTATGTTGCTTATAGACATTAGCCCCCTGGTAGGGACAAACGTAGCTTTCTGCAGATGCTCTATGATCCGGGCAATCTCATTTGGCCGTAAATTCATGAAAATCTAGCGGCTATATGCCTTATTCTCCTAGTTTTTGCCGGATGGCATGCTGTAACTCATGCGCATGAAAGCAAAAATAAAAGGGCATTCCCAGCATCAATCAATATATATGTGGAAACAATATCTCCACTATAGAGGGCAAGAAATTTCGCGGTGGTCAGGCAAAAAGCTTCACGGGAAAATGAAGTACTTTCAAGGACTGCCATAGAATGGACCAATGTTCACTAAAACGGTCATAACTTTGTCCTTTAGAGTCCGTGTCGGACCCACAAGTACTCAAGCTGCTCGCGGCGAGCGTGCGAATCTGAAAATACTCCCCGCTTGCGCCAGGAGGCCTGGAGTATCCTCAAATTTGGCCTTAAGCAGGACTTTTTGGCCCTGAAAGTCAAAGAACATCATGCGACGTTGTTTTTCGAACAAGTTTCTAAACCTGTTGCCACTTACTTTCGAAGGAAATTCGAGAGATTATGTTGCTTATAGACATTATCCCCCCCTGGTAGGGGAAACGTAGCTTTCTGCAGATGCTCTACGATCCGGGAAATCTCATTTGGCTGTAAATTGAAGAAGCTCCAACGGCTATATGCCTTATTCTCCATGTTTTCGCCGGCTGGCATGCTGTAACTCATGCGCGTGAAAGCCAAGAACAACAGGGCATTCCTGGCAACTGTCAATATATATCAATATGTGGAAAAAATATCTCCACTATAGAGGACAAGAAATTTTGCGGTGGCCAGGCAAAATCGTCACGGCAAAATGAAGTATTTTCAAGGACTGCCATAGAATGGAACGATGTTTACTAAAACGGTCATAACTTTGTCATTCAAAGTCCGTGTGGGGCCCACAAGTACTCAAACTACTCGTGGCGAGCGTGCGAATCCAGAAAATACTCCCTGCTTGCGCCAGGATGCCCGGAGTACCCTCAAAATCTGATAGAGGCAAAGGTGTCCCGTCTTTCGATGAGATGATGGATATCGCTTTGGTGGCAGTCGACTTTGACGATCCGACTACGAACGTGCGAGGACGTCGCGCCTTAGCAATCGCTAAACCAACTCCGAGAGGTTATTGACCACGCCGGAGCACGATCAACCTGACCACGAGGGTCTGTTTCCTGCAAGCAAACAAAGAACAAACAAGAAACTGAGATTGCAATCTGGATATTGTGAATATAAGATGAAAGCTTTATTGATCAAGGTGGGGTTCTGTGACGCCTTTGTCTAGTCGTTGAACACAAACGAAGTATGCGAAGTTGCAGCTATGGCGAACTTTAATCTAAACAAAACCCAAAATCTAAACGGTGCCCTAAGGGCTGTATATATGGAGGAAGAGAGGGGAATTTCGTGGCCCTTGGTGGAGGGGTCCGAAATCAACCCTATCTCTTGTTTCCCCACACATACGGACTCTAAAAATAGCCTATACTTATGTATTTCAAAATTACATGGGCCTGGCCCAATAAAAAGGTGACGCAGCACCTATAATAGCCTCGGGATGAAATTTATGAAGTGGCATCTTGTATATTTCGTCCAAGGCTTCATGCACCCATTATGGTGGCTTCAAAGTCCTGAAATCATCACTTGTAACTCCGTTCTTGTTCCCCTTGCGCATGGCATCATCTCCATGCTTGTTCTTGCTCCAATGTTCATCCTTCTCCAAGCTAGGCCCTTCATTTGTAAGCAAAACAAATGTATCCAATTTAGGCAGCATCATATTCTCATGAACATTAGAATCATTACCAAGAAACGAAAGTACCTGATAATTTAATTGGCGTGCGCGAGCTCTAGTAATTGGTCCCGTGTATGTAGGAGTAGGGGCTGTGGGTGTAACAATGGTATTGATGTCCTCATCATCCTCCCCTTCTTGAAATGAAGTCGTCCTCGACGGAAGCTCATCTTCCTCACCCAAATAAGGCTTCAAATCTGCAATGTTAAAAGTGGGACTAACCCTAAAATCTGCAGGCAGCTCAAGTTTATATGCATTATCATTTATTTTCTCTAACACCTTAAAGGGACCATCAGCACGTGGCATTAACTTTGATTTTCGCAAATCCGGAAATCTATCCTTAGGCAAACGTAACTAAACAAGATCTCCAGGTGCAAACACAGCATGTTTTCTACCCTTATCTCCAGCAAGTTTATATTTAGCATTCATACGCTCAATGTTTTCCTTAGTTAACTCATGCATTTTTAAAATCAATTCAGCACGTTGTTTAGCATCAAAATTAACCTTCTCCGAAGATGGAAGAGGCAACAAATCAATAGGTGCACGAGGTAGGAAACCATAAACAACTTCAAAAGGGCACATCTTAGTAGTAGAATGCAATGAACGATTATAAGCAAATTCAATATGAGGCAAGGATTCCTCCCACATTTTCTTATTATTCTTCAAAACAGCCCTAAGCATAGTAGACAACGTTCTATTGACTACTTCAGTTTGTCCATCAGTTTGGGGGTGACAAGTAGTACTAAAAAGCAGTTTAGTCCCCAACTTAGCCCATAAACATCTCCAAAAGTGGCTAAGAAATTTAGTATCACGATCTGAAACAATAGTATTTGGCACACCATGCAAGCGAATAATTTCACGAAAGAACAAATCAGCAACATTAACAACATCATCGCTTTTATGACATGGTATAAAGTGTGCCATTTTCGAGAATCTATCCACGACAACAAATATGCTATCCCTCCCCTTCTTTGTTCGAGGTAAACCTAAAACAAAGTCCATAGATATATCCTCCCAAGGAACACTAGGTACAGGTAACGGCATATATAAACCATGAGGATTGAGTCGTGACTTAGCTTTTTGACATGTAGTGCAGCGAGCAATAAAACGCTCAACATCCCGTCTCATCTTTGGCCAAAAGAAATGTGTAGCAAGTACGTCCTCCATCTTCTTCACACCAAAGTGTCCCATTAATCCTCCTCCATGCGCCTCCTGCAACAACAAAAGACGAACGGAGCTAGCTGGAATGCATAGCTTGTTAGCACGAAACACAAATCCATCGTTAACGACGAACTTGTTCCACATTCTTCCTTCTTTACAATTCTGCATTACATCTTTAAAATCAGCATCATGCACATATTGATCTTTGATGGTCTCCAAACCAAATATTTTGAAGTCAAGTTGTGAAAGCATAGTATAGCGGCGAGACAATGCATCAACAATAACATTCTCTTTTCCCTTCTTGTGTTTAATGACATAAGGAAAAGTCTCAATGAATTCAACCCATTTAGCATGTCTACGATTCAGTTTAGCTTGACTTTTAATATGTTTCAAAGATTCATGATCAGAATGTATAACAAATTCTTTGGGCCATAAATAATGTTGCCATGTTTCTAAAGTCCGAACAAGAGCATATAATTCTTTATCATAAGTAGAATAATTCAGACTAGGCCCACTCAATTTTTCAGAAAAGTATGCAACAGGTTTGCCATCTTGTAATAACACACCGCCTAATCCAATTCCACTAGCATCAAATTCAAGCTCAAAAGTCTTATTAAAATCAGGAAGTTGGAGTAAAGGAGCATGTGTCTACTTATCTTTCAATACCGAGAAGGCTTCTTCCTGTGCGGTACCCCAAAGAAAAGGCACATCTTTCTTTGTAAGCTCATTGAGAGGTGCAGCAATGGTGCTAAAATCTCTCACAAAACGCCTATAGAATCCAGCGAGGCCAAGAAAACTCCTCACTTGTGTGACCGTTTTGGGTTGCGGCCAACTCTCAATAGCTTCAATCTTGGCTTTATCAACTTCAATTCCCTATGGAGTAACAACATAGCCAAGAAAAGATACTCGGTCGGTGCAAAAGGTGCACTTCCCAAGGTTACCAAACAAACGTGCATCACGTAGAGCAATAAAAACAACACGTAAATGTTCCAAATGTTCTTCCAAAGATCTGCTATAAATCAATACGTCATCAAAGTAAACTACCACAAATCGTCCAATGAAAGCACGTAAAACTTCGTTCATTAATCTCATGAAAGTACTAGGTGCATTAGTTAACCCAAAAGGCATGACTAACCACTCATATAATCCAAACTTAGTTTTGAATGCTGTTTTCCATTCATCTCCCAATTTCATACGAATTTGATGGTATCCACTACGCAAATCAACTTTGGAGAATATTGTAGAGCCACTCAATTCATCAAGCATATCATCTAGCCTAGGAATAGGATGACGATAACGAATAGTAATATTATTAATGCCTCTACAATCAACACACATACATGATGTACCATCCTTTTTCGGCACTAGAATAATAGGAACAGCACAAGGACTAAGGGATTCGCGTATATAACCTTTGTCGAGAAGCTCTTGTACTTGACGCATAATCTCCTTCGTCTCCTCTGGATTGGTACGGTATGGTGCACGGTTTGGCAGTGAAGCACCGGGAATTAAGTCAATCTGATGCTCAATCCCTCGAATAGGCGGTAATCCCGGTGGCACGTCTTGTGGAAAGACATCAGCGAACTCCTGCAAAATGTTAGTGACAGCAGGAGGCAAAGAGGAAGGCACGTCCTCGAATGAAAATAATGCCTCTTTGCACACAAAAGCATAGCAAACAGATTTGCTGAAATCTAGCTCATCAATATCAAATTTGGTGGCAAATAAACATGCACTTTTCAATTTATTTTCAGAAGCAACACTAGATGGTTTATTATTAGGCTTCATTTGCTGCTCAAATTCTTTTGCCACAATCTGATTTTCACTCTTATTCGTCTCCTGTTTTGCTTTATTAGCTCTATTAATATCATCTTTCAAAATGGAATTAGGAGTCATAGGAAGCAAAGTAATATTTTTATCCTTATGAACAAGAGTATAGTGATTGTTTCTACCATGGTGTACATAATTTTTATCAAATTGCCATTGTCTCCCAAGTAATAAGGAACATGCTTGCATAGGTACCACATCACAATCAACATAATCAGCATATGTTGAGATACTAAAATGCACACGAACAGTACGTGTTACCTTAACCTTGCCGCTGTTGTTGAACCATTGGATGTAGTAAGGATGTGGATGTGGTCTTGTGGTGAGAGAAAGCTTCTCCACCATCTCCATGCTAGCCAAGTTGTTGCAGCTCCCTCCATCTATGATGACGCGCACAAAACGTTCTTTCACAACTCCCTTGGTATGGAACAAATTGTGCCTCTGATTTTGCTCAGCTTGTGTGACCTACACACTCAAAACACGTTGACCAACTAAACATTCATACCTGTCAGCGTCTTCAGGAGCCATGTATTGCGTCTCATGATCAGAATCATCTCCACCATGTTCTTCACGTGTAATAAGAGCCAAAGTCTCCTCATCATAGTCACTAGCGGACTCATATCCACCATCCGCGGTAGCAATCATCACACGCGGAGATTTGCATTCTCTCGCATAATGACCTCCTCCCTTACAACGACGACAAATAATATCACTTGTGTGCCCTGTTGATGCCATGGAAGAAGAAGAACGCTGTGCAGGCCCCGCAGGTGCGCTCTTGGCAGATAATGGTGGTTGTGCCTGTTTTCTTGTATCACGGCTGGAGGTGGCACCGGATGGAGGTGCTGGTGTAGTTGAAGTAGAAGATGCACGTGGTGTCCATGATGAAGGTCGGCCTGCAGAAAAGTTAGTTCGCCCCAATGCTTGTCGATCCTGCACTTCACGTTCAGCTTTACAAGCAAGATGGAATAAACGAGTGATATTAGTATACTCCTTATAGTCTAGAATGGCCTGAATCTCTCTATTTAATCCACCCAGAAAACATGCAAGCATAGCTTCATTCTCCTCAACAATACCACATCTAATCATGCCAGTTTGTAATTCCTGATCATATTCTTCTACAGAATTTTTCCCTTGTCTTAAACGCTGTAATTTTTGAAGCAATTCACATTGATAATATGGTGGAACCCAACGAGTACGCATAGCAGTTTTCAAAGCAGCCCAAGTAGTTGGAATAGGATATAATCTACAATGTTCAGACCACCATACACATGCAAAACTAGTGAAAGCACAAACAGCAGCAGCAACTCGTCTCTCCTCAGGATATTGTAAACATGTAAATCGTTGTTCAGTTTCTAACTCCCAAGTAAGATATATATCAAGAACATATCTACCCTCAAATGGTGGAATATTCAATTTCAGTTTAGGAATATGGACATCATCTCGTACCTGAGGTGGTGGTGCAGGCCTACCATTACGAATATATACCTGAGGTCGACCTGCTGGTGGTGGTGCAGGTGGCTGCACGTAGTGCTGATTTTGATCAACCTCATCCTCATAATCTCCCACATAATCATCCTCCTCCGCATCAGCAGCAGGAGCCACAGAAGTATCAACAGCAGCACCAACAGTTTGGCCAAACGCAAGAGGAACACGACTCGCTCGGCGAAGGTCTGTTTCGCGATGTGGAGGTAGTCGTTGTTGTTGTTGTTGGAGAGGTGCGTTAGGTGCAGCGGGTGGTGGTGGTGGAAGACGCGCGAGCAATTCATTAAACTTGTTATCGAGCTTTGTTTCGAACGTCTTCTCAAGGCCGGTGATCTTCTCCATGGCCTCTTCAAAATTGTTCAGCACATCTTGCACCTGTTCAGTCATCATTTGCTGAAACTTATCATGAAGCTCCTTGTTCGATAAATTCTCCCAGTCAATCTCGTCGGCTTGTGATCCTGGCATGGTTAGCAGCAATAGAAACACACAAGAATATGATCCTACAGACTACTAAAAAGTGGTGGTGGTGGGTGTCACAAATCCGTCAAGCAAAACTCAAATTCTTACCAGTTCTTACCCAGCAACAGGCGGTGATCGGCAACCCTTGTAGTCAAAACTCTCAAAGCTTGGATAGAGCGATTACCAGGGAGAGTCAAACGCACGACGTAGATGTATGTGGAGCAGGGAAGGCTTATAATATGGTAGCAAAAATGGTCAGCAATAATCAATTCAGAGATGCAAAGTTGAATAAACGCTCAACGACGGTACTGTGCTGGTCCTAGGCTAGACTGTGCTAGAGACGCGAGCCTAGAACACCAACAAAATCACGGCGCGGCACGTAAACAAGGGAGGAGCACACTCTGAATTTTTTTTCTTTTTTTTGCACTTTTTTTTCCTCTTTTTTTTTTCTTTTTTTTTGCTCCGCAACAAATTTTTTTCGAAAAAGTCTACAAATGGTCTAAAAACTGCCTAGCCAAAATTTTCCAGACTTCGTTTTTTTTTTGAAATTGGAACTATTTTTCTTCTGCGGATGGCTCGGAAGTTGGGGAGTCCTTCTCTGTCACGACTCGGAGTATTGCGTGATCTGGAAATCGAGAACAATGCAACAATTACTAGACTCGGACTAGGACTGGTGGCGGAGATGAATCTGGTGGAACTCGGACTGGTGGCGGAGATGAATCTGGTGGAACACGGACAGGTGGCGGATATATGTTGTAGGTGAACTCGGATTGGCGTGATGGCGGCGAATATGTGGTGGCGTATATGGATTCGGATTGGCGGTGAATATGTGGTGGTGGTATATGGCAACAGCGACGATGATGATGCGGTGGTGATATATGCCAGCGGCGACATGACAACCTGTGAACAGAACTCGAAACTCTAAAAGACTAGACGCTAAGACCAGCAACTGGACACGACGATGCAACCGCAAATTCAACAAAGCAAATACAGAAAAGATTATGCAAGGCTCAGATTGGTTCGGATGGGATGAACTAACCCTAATTTTTTTTGGCTTTTTCG
Source organism: Triticum aestivum (assembly GCF_018294505.1). Classification (NCBI taxonomy): domain Eukaryota; kingdom Viridiplantae; phylum Streptophyta; class Magnoliopsida; order Poales; family Poaceae; genus Triticum; species Triticum aestivum. The sequence continues at coordinate 202,793,537 of NC_057807.1, read as the reverse complement.
TGGACTATAGGTATGAAGAACAGACTCGATCTAAACTACGAAAAACTGTAAAATCTCACCGAGCAACCTGAAAACTGATACCACTTGATAGAGGCAAAGGTGTCCCGTCTTTTGATGAGATGATGGATATCGCTTTGGTGGCAGTCGACTTTGACGATCCGACTACGAACGTGCGAGGACGTCGCGCCTTAGCAATCGCTAAACCAACTCCGAGAGGTTATTGACCACACCGGAGCACGATCAACCTGACCACGAGGGTCTGTTTCCTGCAAGCAAATGAAGAACAAGCAAGAAACTGAGATTGCAATCTGGATATTGCGAATATAAGATGAAAGCTTTATTGATCAAGGTGGGGTTCTGTGACGCCTTTGTCTGGTCGTTGAACACAAACGAAGTACGCGAAGTTGCAGCTATGGCGAACTTTAATCTAAACAAAACCCAAAATCTAAACGGTGCCCTAAGGGCTGTATATATGGAGGAAGAGAGGGGAATTTCGTGGCCCTTGGTGGAGGGGTCCGAAATCAACCCTATCTCTTGTTTCCCCACACATACGGACTCTAAAAATAGCCTATACTTATGTATTTCGAAATTACATGCGCCTGGCCCAATAAAAAGGTGACGCAGCACCTATAATAGCCTCGGGATGAAATTTATGAAGTGGCATCTTGTATATTTCGTCCAAGGCTTCATGCACCCATTATGGTGGCTTCAAAGTCCTGAAATCATCACTTGTAACTCCGTTCTTGTTCCCCTTGCGCATGGCATCATCTCCGTGTTTGTTCTTGCTCCAATGTTCATCCTTCTCCAAGCTAGGCCCTTCATTTGTAAGCAAAACAAATGTATCCAATTTATGCAACATCATATTCTCATGAACATTAGAATCATTACCAAGAAACGAAAGTACCTGATAATTTAATTGGCGTGCGCGAGCTCTAGTAATTGGTCCCATATATGTAGCAGTAGGGGCTGTGGGTGTAACAATGGTATTGATATCCTCATCAAAATCGGCCTTAGGCAGGACTTTTTGGCCCTGAAAGTCAAAGAACATCATTCGTCGTTATATTTCGGACAAGTTTCTGAACCCATTGGCACTTTCTTTTGAAGGAAATTCGAGCGATTATGTTGCTTATAGACATTAGCCCCCCTGGTAGTGACAAACGTAGTTTTTTGCTGATGCTCTATGATCCGGGCAATCCCATTTGGCCGTAAATTGAAGAAAATCTAGCGGCTATATGCCTTATTCCCCTTGTTTTCGCCGGATGGCATGCTGTAACTCATGCATGTGAAAGCCAAGAACAAAAGGGAATTCCTAGCACTGGTCAATATATATGTGGAAACAATATCTCCACTACAGTGGACAAGAAATTTTGGGCGGTCAGGCAAAAAGCTTCACGAGAAAATGAAGTACTTTCAAGGAATCCCATAGAATGGACCGATGTGCACTAAAACGGTCATAACTTTGTCATTCGGAGTCCGTGTCGGACCCACAAATACACAAACCGCTCGCGTCGAGCCTGCGAATCTAGAAAGTACTCCTCGGATGTGCCAGGAGGCCCGGAGTACCCTCGAAATCGGCCTTAAGCAAGACTTTTTCGCCCTGAAAGTCAAAGAACATCATTCACCGCTATTCTTCGGACAAGTTTCTGAACCCATTGGCACTTCCTTTTGAAAGAAATTCGAGAGAATATGTCACTTACGGACATTAGCCCCCCTGGTAGGGTCAAACGTAGCTTTCTGTAGATGCTCTATGATCCGGGCAATCTCATTTGGCCATAAATTGAACAAAATCCAGCGGCTATATGCGTTATTCTCCTTGTTTTCGTCGGATGACATGCTGTAACTCATGCGCGGGAAAGCCAAGAACAAAAGGGCATTCCTGGCACCGGTCAATATATATGTGGAAACAATATTTCCACTATCGTGGACAAGAAATTTCGGGGCGGTTAGGCAAAAAGCATCACGGGAAATTGAAGTACTTTCAAGGACTGCAATAGAATGGACCGATGTTCACTAAAACAGTCATAACTTTGTCATTCGGAGTCCGTGTCAGACCCACAAGTACTCAAACTCCTCATGGCAAGCGTGCGAATCCAAAAAAACACCTGGCTAATGCCAGAAGGCCTGGAGTACCCTCAAATTCAGCCTTAAGCAGGACTTTTTGGCCCTGAAAGTCATAGAACGTCATTCGCCGTTGTTTTTTGGACAACTTTCTGAATCCATTGATAATTCCTTTTGAAGGAAATTCGAGAGATTATGTTTATTATAGACATTAGCCCCCCTGGTAGGGACAAACGTACCTTTCTGTAGATGATCTATGATCCGGCCAATCTCATTTGGCTGTAAATTGAAGAAAATCCAGCGGCTATATGCCTTATTCTCCTTGTTTTCGCCGGATGCCATGTTGTAACTCATGCATGTGATAAGCCAAGAACAAAAGGGCATTCCTGGCCTCGGTCAATATATATGTGGAAACAATATCTCCACTATAGAGGATAAGAAATTTTGGGGCAGTCATGCAAAAAGAGTCACGGGAAAATGAAGTACTTTCAAGGACTGCCATAGAATGGACCGATGTTCGCTAAAACGGTCATAACTTTGTCATTTGGAATTCGTGTCGGACCCACAAGTACACCAACTGCTCGTGGCGAGCGTGCCAATCCAGAAAATACTCCCGGCTTGTGTCAGGAGGTCCAGAGTACCCTAAAATTTGTCTGTAAGTAGGACTTTTTGGACCTGAAATACAAAGAACATCATTCACCGCTGTTTTTGGACAAGTTTCTGAACCCATTGGGACTTCCTTTTGAAGGAAATTCGAGAGATTATGTTGCT
>NC_057807.1:202778250-202790553 GCF_018294505.1 Triticum aestivum | reverse complement strand
GTAGGGACAAACGTAGCTTTCTGTAGATGCTCTATGATCCGCGCAATCTTAGTTTGGCCGTAAATTCAAGAAAATCTAGCGGCTATATGCCCTATTCTCCTAGTTTTTGCCGGATGGCATGCTGTAACTCATGCGCGTGAAAGCCAAAAATAAAAGGGCATTCCTAGCGTCAATCAATATATATGTGGAAACAATATCTCCACTATAGAGGATAAGAAATTTCGCAGCGGTCAGGCAAAAAGCGTCATAGGAAAATGAAGTACTTTCAAGGATTGCCATAGAACGGACCAATGTTCACTAAAACGGTCATAACTTTGTCCTTTAGAGTCTGTGTCGGACCCACAAGTACTCAAGCTGCTCGCGGCGAGCGTGCGAATCCAGGAAATACTCCCCGTTTGCGCCAGGAGGCCTGGAGTATCCTCAAATTCGGCCTTAAGCATGACTTTTTGGCCCTGAAAGTCAAAGAACATCATTCGACGTTGTTTTTCGGACAAGTTTCTAAACCTGTTGCCACTTACTTTCGAAGGAAATTCGAGAGATTATGTTGCTTATAGACATTATCCCCCCCTGGTAGGGACAAACGTAGCTTTCTGCAGATGCTCTACGATCCGGGCAATCTCATTTGGCCGTAAATTGAAGAAGATCCAACGGCCATATGCCTTATTCTCCTTGTTTTCGCCGGTTGGCTTGCTGTAACTCATGCGCGTGAAAGCCAAGAACAAAAGGGCATTCCTGGCATCGGTTAATATATATCTATATGTGGAAACAATATCTCCACTATAGAGGACAAGAAATTTTGCGGTGGTCAGGCAAAAAGCGTCACGGCAAAATGAAGTATTTTCAAGGACTACCATAGAATGAAACGAGGTTCACTAAAACGGTCATAACTTTGTCATTCAGTGTCCGTGTGGGACCCACAAGTACTCAAACTACTCGCGGCGAGTGTGCGAATCGAAAAAATACTACCTGCTTGCACAAGGAGGCCCGGAGTATCCTCAAAATTGGCCTTAGGCAGGATTTATTTGCCCTGAAAGTCAAAGAACATCATTCGTCATTGTATTTCGGACAAGTTTTTGAACCCATTGGCACATTCTTTTGAAGGAAATTCGGGCGATTATGTTGCTTATAACTTTAGCCCCCCGGTAGGGACAAACGTAGTTTTCTGCAGATGCTCTATGATCCGGGCAATCCTATTTGGCCGTAAATTGAAGAAAATCCAGCGGCAATATGCCTTATTCCCCTTGTTTTCACCGGATGGCATGCTGTTACTCATGCGCGTGAAAGCCAAGAACAAAAGGGCATTCCTAGCACTGGTCAATATATATGTGGAAACAATATCTCCACTATAGTGGACAAGAAATTTTGGGCGGTCAGGCAAAAAGCTTCACGGGAAAGTGAAGTACTTTCAAGGACTCCCATAGAATGGACCGATGTGCACTAAAACGATCATAACTTTGTCATTTGGAGTCCGTGTCGGACCCACCAATACTCAAACTGCTCGCGTCGAGCCTGCGAATCCAGAAAATACTCCTCGCATGTGCCAGGAGGCCTGGAGTACCCTTGAAATCGGCCTTAACCAGGACTTTTTGGCCCTGAAAGTCAAAGAACATCATTCACCGCTGTTTTTCGGACAAGTTTCTGAACCCATTGGCACTTCCTTTTGAAAGATATTCGAGAGAATATGTCGCTTATGGACATTAGCCCCCCTGGTAGGGACAAACGTAGCTTTCTGTAGATGCTCTATGATCCGGGCAATCTCATTTGGCTGTAAATTGAACAAAATCCAGCGGCTATATGTGTTATTCTCCTTGTTTTCATCGGATGACATGCTGTAACTCATGCGCGGGAAAGCCAAGAACAAAAGGGCATTCCTGGCACCGGTCAATATATATGTGGAAACAATATTTCCACTATAGTGGACAAGAAATTTCAGGGCGGTCAGGCAAAAAGCGTCACGGGAATATGAAGTACTTTCAAGGACTGCAATAGAATGGACCGATGTTCACTAAAACAGTCATAACTTTGTCATTCAGAGTCCGTGTCGGGCCCACAAGTACTCAAACTGCTCACGGCGAGCGTGCAAATCCAGGAAATACTACCCGCTTGCGCCAGGAGGCCTGGAGTACCCTCAAATTCGGCCTTAAGCATGACTTTTTGGCCCTGAAAATCAAAGAACATCATTCGACGTTGTTTTTCGGACAAGTTTCTAAACCCGTTGCCACTTACTTTTGAAGGAAATTCGAGAGATTATGTTGCTTATAGACATTATCGCCCCTGGTAGGGACAAACGTAGCTTTCTGAGGATGCTCTATGATCTGGGCAATCTCATTCAGCCGTAAATTGAAGAAAATGCAGTGGCTATATGGCTTATTCTCCTTGTTTTAGCCGGCTGGCATGCTGCAACTCTTGCACATGAAAGCCAAGAACAAAAGGGCATTCCTGGCATTGGTCAATATATATATTTGGAAACAATATCTCCACTATATAAGACAAGAAATTTCGCGGCGGTCAGGCAAAAAGCGTCACGGAAAAATGAAGTACTTTCAAGGACTGCCATAGAATGGACCGATGTTCACTAAAACAGTCATAACTTTGTCATTCAAAGTCCGTGTGGGAACCACAAGTACTCAAACTACTCGCGCCGAACGTGCGAATCCAGAAAATACTCCCCGCTTGCGCCAGGAGGCCCGGAGTACCCTCAAATTCAGCCATAAGCAGGACTTTTTGGCCCTGAAAATCAAAGAACATCATTCGTCGTTCTATTTCGGACAAGTTTCTGAACCCATTGGCACTTTCTTTTGAAATTCGAGCGATTATGTTGCTTATAGACATTAGCCCCCTGGTAGGGACAAATGTAGATTTCTGCAGATGCTCTATGATCTGGGCAATCTCATTTGGCCGTAAACTGAAGAAAATCCAGGGCTATATGCCTTATTCTCCTTGTTTTCGCCGGATGGCATGCTATAACTCATGCGCGTGAAAGCCAAGAACAAAAGGGCATTCCTGGCACCGGTCAATATATATGTGGAAAGAATATCTCCACTATAGGGGACCAGAAATTTTGGGGCGGGCAGGCAAAAAGCTTCACGGGAAAATGAAGTACTTTCAAGGACTGCCATAGAATGGACCGATGTGCACTAAAACGGTCATAACTTTGTCATTCGGAATCCGTGTCGGACCCACAAATACTCAAACTGCTCGCGGTGAGCGTGCAAATCCAGAAAATACTCCTCACATGTGCCAAGAGGCCCAGAGTACCCTTGAAATCGGCCTTAAGCAGGACTTTTTGGCCCTGAAAGTCAAAGAACATCATTCGCCACTGTTTTTTGGACAAGTTTCTGTACCCATTGGCACTTCCTTTTGAAGGAAATTTGAGAGATTATGTTGCTTATAGACATTAGCCCCCCTTCTAGGGACAAACATAGCTTTTTGTAGAATCTCTATGGTCCGGGTAATCTCATTTGGCCGTAAATTGAAGAAAATCCAGCGGCTATATGCCTTATTCTCCCTGTTTTCGTTGGAAGGCATGTTGTAACTCATGCGCTTGAAAACCAAGAACAAAAGGGCATTCCTAGCACCGGTCAATATATATGTGGAAATAATATTTCCACTATAGTGGACAAGCAATTTCGGGGCGGTCAAGCAAAAAGCGTCACGGGAAAATGAAGTACTTTCAAGGACTGCCATAGAATGGACCGATGTTCACTAAAACAGTCATAACTTTGTCATTCGGAGTCCGTGTCGGACCAACAAGTACTCAAACTCCTCATGGCGAGCGTGTGAATCCTGAAAAAACTCCTGGCTAATGCCAGAAGGCCTGGATTAGCCTCAAAAGCCTTAAGCAGGACGTTTTGGCCCTGAAAGTCAAAGAACGTCATTCGTCGTTGTTTTTCGGACAAGTTTCTAAATCCATTGATAATTCCTTTTGAAGGAAATTCGAGAGATTATGTTGCTTATAGACATTAGCCCCCCAGGTAGGGACAAGCATACCTTTCTGCAGATGCTCTATGATCCGGGCAATCTTATTTGGCCGTAAATTGAAGAAAATCCAGTGGCTATATGCCTTATTCTCCTTGTTTCGCCGGATGCCATGATGTAACTCATGCGCGTGAAAGCCAAGAACAAAATGGCATTCCTGGCATCGGTTTATATATATATGTTGAAACAATATATCCACTATAGAGGACAAGTAATTTTGGGGCGGTCAGGCAAAAAGCGTCACGGGAAAATGAAGTACTTTCAAGGACTACCATAGAATGGACCGATGTTCACTAAAACGGTCATCACTTTGTCATTCAGAGCCCGTGTCAGACCCACAGGTACTTAAACAACTTGTGGCGAGCGTGCGAATCAAGAAAATACTCCCCGCTTGCGCTAGAAGGGCCGGAGTACCCTCAAATTCGGCCTTAAGCAGGACTTTTTGGCCCTGAAAGTCAAAGAACATCATTCGCCGTTGTTTTTTGAACAAGTTTCTGAACTCCTTAGCACTTCCTTTTGAAGGAAATTCGAGAGATTAAGTTGCTTATAGACATTGGCCTCCATGGTAGGGAAAAACATACCTTTCTACAGACGCTCTATGTTCCAGGAAATCTCATTTGGCCGTAAATTGAAGAAAATCCAGCGGCTATATGCCTTATTCTCCTTGTTTTCGCCGGATGCCATGACGTAACTCATGCGCGTGAAAGCCAAGAACAAAAGGGCATTCCAGGCACCGGTCAATATATATGTGGAAACAATATCTCCACTATAGTGGACAAGAAATTTCGCGGTGGTCAAGCAAAAAACATCACGGGAAAATGATGTACTTTCAAGGACTACCATAGAATGGACCGATGTTCACTAAAACGGTCATAACTTTGTCATTCGGAGTCCGTGTCGGACCCACAAGTACTCAAACTGCTCGTGGCGAGCATGCGAATCCAGAAAATTCTCCCGGCTTGTGTTAGGAGGTCCGGAGTACCCTCAAACTCGTCCTTAAGCAGGACTTTTTGGCCCTGAAAGTCAAAGAACATCATTCGCCGCTGTTTTTCGGACAAGTTTCTGAACCCATTGGCACTTCCTTTTGAAGGAAATTTAAAAGATTATGTTGCTTATAGACATTAGCCCCCCTGGTAGAGACAAACGTAGCTTTCTGCAGATGCTGTATGATCCGAGAAATCTCATTTGGCCATAAATTGAAGAAAATCCAGTGGCTATATGCCTTATTCTCCTTGTTTTCGCCGGATGGCATGCTGTAACTCATGCGTGTGAAAGCTTAGAACAAAAGGGCATTCCTGGCATCGGTTAATATATATGTGGAAACAATATATCCACTATAGAGGACAAGAGATTTCACGGCGGTCACGTAAAAAGCATCACGGGAAAATGAAGTACATTCAAGGACTGCCATAGAACGGACCGTTGTTCACTAAAACGGTCATAACTTTGTCCTTTAGAGTCCGTGTCGGACCCACAAGTACTCAAGCTGCTCGCGGCGAGCGTGCGAATCCAGAAAATACTCCCCGCTTGCGCCAGGAGGCCCGGAGTACCCTCAAATTCAGCCTTAAGCAGGACTTTTTGGCCCTGAAAGTCAAAGAACATCATTCATCGTTCTATTTCGGACAAGTTTCTGAACCCATTGGCACTTTCTTTTGAAGGAAATTCGAGCGATTATGTTGCTTATAGACATTATCCCCCCTTGTAGGGACAAACATACCTTTCTGCAGATGCTCTATGATCCGGGCAATCTCATTTAGCCTTAAATTGAAGAAAATCCAGTGGCTATATGCCTTATTCTCCTTGTTTTCGCCGGATGCCATGATGTAACTCATGCGCGTGAAAGCCAAGAACAAAAGGCATTCCTGGCATCGGTCAATATATATGTGGAAACAGTATCTCCGCTATAGACGACAAGAAATTTCGGGGTGGTCAGGCAAAAAGCGTCACCTGAAAATGAAGTACTTTCAAGGACTGCCATAGAATGGACCGATGTTCACTAAAACTGTCTTAACTTTGTCATTCGGAGTCCGTGTCAGACCAACAAGTACTCAAACTGCTCGTGGCGAGCGTGTGAATCCAAAAAATACTCCCGGCTTGTGTCAGGAGGTCCAGAGTACCCTCAAATTCGTCCTTAAGTAGAACTTTTTGGCCCTGAAAGACAAAGAACATCATTCGCCGCTGTTTTTCGGACATGTTTCTGAACCCATTGGCAGTTCCTTTTGAAGGAAATTTAAGAGAGTATGTTGCTTATAGAAATTAGCGCCCCTGGAAGGGACAAAAGTAGGTTTCTGTAGATGCTCTATGATCCGGGCAATCTCATTTGGCCGTAAATTGAAGAAAATCGAGCGGCTATATGCCTTATTCTCCTTGTTTTCGCCGGATGGCATGCTGTAACTCATGCGCGTGAAAGCCAAGAACAAAAGGGCATTCCTGGCACCGGTCAATATATATGTGGAAACAATATCTCCACTATAGTGGACAAGAAATATCGGGTTGGTCAGCCAAAAAGCATCACGGGAAAATGAAGTACTTTCAAGGACTACCATAGATGGACAGATGTTCACTAAAACGGTCATAGTTGATGTAGGGTGGAACCCTATGGGGATGATCTTTCACATTTGGAGTGGATCCCTACGATGAACACGAAGAACGAGCGGAAGAGCACGAGGGAAATCAAGGGGAAAACACAAGAGAATCACTAAAGCCAACAACATTCGATTACACATGCGCTAGAACGATGAACACAAAGAGAGATACACAATCCATGATCAACAAAGGATGATACAAGAGGTACCCGGGTTCTTCTCCATGAGGAGGTCTTGATAGGGGCCACCCATGAGGGGGTCTTGAGCTAGGTCACTCCAAGAGGAGGTCTTGATCTCCTAGTGGAGTGGATCCATGGAGCAAAGCTCTCATATGTCTAACATATCCTTTGCTAACCCTAACAAATGGTCTAGGTACAGAATATATAGTCTTGGCAAAGAAGTGGAGGAAGAGGGGCTCGGAGTGGAGATCACGGCCATCCATCCTAATGAGCCCGTGCGCACGGGGTAAGTTGGGCTCGTGCGCACAGGGGTCCCGTGGGCACGGTACAGGCCCGTGCGCACGGGGTGCTCCAGCGCAAACTCTCTGAGTAGTCCGTGCGCATGGGGTCTTGGGGGCCCGTGTGCACGGGGTCACCTGGGACCTCCTGTCCAGCTCCTATTGGGCTCCATCTTCTTCCTTGTGGCCTTGGGGTCCTTCTCCTTGGCCTTCGGGAGCTCTTTAGCTGCTTGGCAGCGGTCGTCCTCGAACCTGAAGATGCACAACGTTCCGTGGTGAGGTAGCGGCCAAGTCCTATGGATATTCATGTAAATCTTGAAAAGGAGCGGGTTCACCTTAAGTCCGGTAGGTCCACTTGGGGCTTGATGTGCTATGAAGGTGTACATGGAGATGAACGTGGGATGCTCCGTATCATCTCCTCCCCCTTTGGAAAGATCCAACCTCGGATGGTAAACCGTATCGCCATGTACATGGTAGGCATGGATGTACCATAGGTCGATGTCGTGGCACTCCTCAACTTGAAGGTCCATAGGGTCCATCTCCAATGTCGGTCCTCCATCCAATAGATGTATCATGTAGACAACAAGAAGGAAACAACAATGAAAGAATGGCCCATCCAATATGCATATTTGAAGATGGCTCAAAGGGAAGGAGTTCACCTTTAGGAGAATCTCACAAATGTTGGTGTTGCACATCATGTACGCCTTCACATAACAAAAATGTGTCTTTATGGTACCGCCTTGTGAATCCTTCAAAATGAAAGAACATGAGAAACACTTGGAAAAACAACTGATGTTAGTGCAAATGCAAGACCTATCATTCAAGGGGCGAGATACCCATCAAGTGTATGCATCATGCTCATCATAAGAAAGGACAAGGGAGCATTTCATAGTATGTAGGCATATGATGCGAGAACAACCAAATACAATAGGCTCAATGAAACAAGCATGCTTCACAAGTAAAGTGTCCAAGTCTCCAAGATCAATAAGCATAGTTTAGTTGCACTCAATACAAGTGGATATGAAAGAGGCAACTAATGGACACAAGAGACAATGATCAAGATATATCATGTGAGAGGCATGAGCATATATGTCATCAACCCAAGAAAGCAAGTAATAGTGGAACATGGGTGATGCAACATGGCTAGCTATCATAGCGATCAAGTCAAGTATGCTAGTAGTGCGAAGATGCAACATACTAGAAGGAATCATGGCAAACATGTCATTGGTGCAAATAGTGGGCATGAATAATTCACATGTCATAGCACAAGCATGAAAGCAAGATATGAGGACAATAGCATGGGGCACATGATAAACATGGCAATAGCAACAAGGATCTCTACCAAGCATGCAAATACACATAGAAGTAGCATAATGATGAAACATGGGTAGATGCAAGCAAGGGTCACAATTGCATGGCAAAGGCACAGAAGCAAGCATAGCATGCAAAGTGAACACGGTAAAATGAGCATAATGTGACAAGTGGTAAATGGCCCATAGCCGTGTGAGAGCCAAGTAGAGGAGTTGCGCATAGTCCTTGCGCGAAGGGGACGGTGGTAAGGATAGTCCACGGGATCCCAAGTCATCATTGCTCTCAAGAGCTCGTTTCGTCAACTCACGGGATTGAGAAGTTGACAAGAAGACATGAGTACCTACACAAAACAAAGACAAAGGAAAAATTGTGTGTGCGTGGTATATGTACACATCATCCATCATGATGCATACGTGCTTGTGTTGGTTAGCACCAAATATCCAATGCTCAAATAAATGAGATGCGTGATATAGAAACATGTCATCCATCATGATAGGTTTGTTGTTATGTCTAGCATAATGGAGACTCAAATTGTGCAATGCATCACGGAAAATATCTAGAGCATTGTTATTCATGTTACGCATATGGTGTATACTATCATGGGAATCATGCAAAGTATGAGATGCATCAAGATCTCCTAATATGTATTTGGAAACTATGGGGGTCTCCTCATGAGCATTAATGGAAACATCACATGGAGAATATTGACAACATCTAAAAGAATGCATATTTGGAACAATGTGATCATGGCATTGCATAGTAGATGAATTGCGCAAATCATGTAAAGGAAGCATGTCAATATCATCACAAGAGAAACAAAAGCCAATGACCATCAACTTGTCATCTATGCCATAAGTACAAATGGAATTTATTTTAATGGGGCATGAATAGGTACTATGTTGAGATTGAAATGATGCGATATGGGAGATCTCACTCATAGCATATGACAAGTTCAATGGATTGTCAAACATGACGTGAGCAATAGAATTTTCACATGATATCCTATGAACCATAGCATCACAACTAGGTAACTCAACATGGTCATCATCGTATTCATCATAAATAGGTAAGTCGTGACATGAAGAAGTTTCACTAGCATGAAGCATGGCAATAGGTGGGTCAACATCATGGGAGCAATCGATGCCAAGAGAGTCCACTAGTGGGACAAGAGAAGCACCATCACCTATGTTACCATTGGAAGGTCGTTCATGTGTTGTAGGTGAGGTGTTGAAGATCCACTCGTTGTCATCTTCATCTTGATGGAACCATGTGGGGGGTGCATCATCGTCCATCATGGCCATCGTCGTCTCCATTGGAGGTATGGACTCATCAATGGTAGGCATGTCGTCATGTAGGAGACCTAGCACCAAAGGAGAAAATACCTAGGAGTAGAGGGTAAGTCGTTAGAAATCATAGTGGCCTCATGTGCCGTGTTAACTACCTCACTCACTAAGTGTTGTGGCTCATTCACTCCCTCAAGGATGCTCTCACTCGTATGGTTGGTGGAGTCACTCAAATGGCTCTCAACCTCACATAGGATGTGTTGCATGCTCTCATGTGTGGGGCTAGTGGTGGTCACACTCATTGTCTCATAGGAAATGCTATCAATGTCACATATGGTGGAGTCACTCATGTCACTCATGTGGTGGTGGCTCTCCTCACATGACAAATGGGGAATCTCGTGATATGTGGGTGTCGGAGAGATGTTGGTGCAAATGTATCCATGCTCTACTACTATTGTCGCTTTGGTTGAAGGGATAGTCCCATGGTCAACCTTCTTGTCACCATCTTGGTGTTGGAGGCCCATATGATGTGGCACCTCGTAGCTCGTCTCCATGACCAAAGGGAATGTCCCATGCTCGGCCATCTTCCTTGAGGGGCTTCCGAAGATGGAAGTGTCGCCCTCGCTTGTAGGTGGTCGCCTTGTTGTTGAGGTTGTCGATGTAGGCGAACTCACGGGAAGTAGGTGAAGATGCCGTACGTCCAAAGGCGAAGATGCCTTGAGAACACTTGGCGAGATGCCGAAGTGGTTGATGTAGCCGTAGCGTTGTCTTGGTGGTGGTCGTCTCGCGGTCTTCTTTTGTGCTCTTGAAGCTTGGACTTGGCGTTTAAGTAGGGCTTGTTGGGACTTGTGCACTTGTGCTTGTGGAGCATCTTCATGTTGATGATGTCGTTGTCGTGCTTGAGCTCGTAGGAGATGTTGTTCGTCGTCAATGTGCACATGATGCTTGGAGGTGACTTGCCCTTCATGACGATGTGGATCATGAACGTGATGATGGTCGCCATGGAGATGTGGACGTGGACGACTTGCTCTTGCATCGCTTGGGCGCTCCGAAGACTTGTGGCTTGAACGTCGCCGCCTTGAAGATGACGAAGGGGAAGAAGACTTGATCAAGGCCCGAATCTCTTCCATCCTTGCTCTTCCTTTTGTGCGGCAAGCTTGTTGTCGATGTAGTCATTTTTCCTTGCTTCGGAGAGATGAATGTCGATGGAGAGGTTCTCGATGCGCTCTTGCAAGGTGGATTGCGCTCCTTGCATTTCGTGTTGTAGTCCGAAGATGGACCTTTTGGTGATGTAGTTGTTCACGCCGTCGTTGTTGTTGAAGACCGGAGAGGAAATGCCTTGCCTATCCATCACAAGACTTGAGCAAATATGAGTAGGAGTAAGAGAAGAACTTATACCAAATGTACCTTGACCGATGTTGAAAATGGATCAATGATCACTCAATGTGTAACAAGGAAATAGCACAATTGGTACCAATTCTTGTCAGTTTCTCACACCTACACAAATAAGGCTTATGGTGGAGCTTGGTGAGGATAGTGGCACAAAAATTTGATGCAAAAATGTTAGCAAGAGTCAATAATGTTGAAAGAGATTCACAAATTCGCAAGTGAAACAAGTAGACCAATAGCAAATGGTACACGGAAACACACACACGGATAGATAAATGGGGTCGTGCAACCAAGGAATGAGCACAAAATGTGGTGTCCACGGAAAACGGTCGTGTTGCACAACTCAAGAGAGACGCTAGCACGATTGCTCAATCGGCGGTACGACACTTGTGCACAACCTATAAGATGCAAGATGGATAAACTTCTATCCCAAGTATTCTATGTATGTATGGTTCCCGGTGTTTCTCTCAAGATGATCCAAGATGATCGGATATGACAATCTTATGTGCAATGGGGTATGATGCTATGGCACTTGCTTACAAGCTTCTTTGCTCTCTTTCTTTTTCTTAAAAGCTTTATTCTCTTTTTTTTTCTATGGCCACTTTTGCACAATGCACAAACCAAGATAGCAATTGTGTATATGCGGGAACGATATTGTGACACAATGGATGATATGGTACCAATATGATATGGTATGTATGCAATGGAATGGTGGATCACTAATGTGCACAAGTAACGTTGCCGGCAATACTCAAATGGCTAGTCTTGATAGGCAAGTAACGCAAAATGGGCTAGGGGTTAACAATGCAATGGCAAGGGTAATTTACAATGGCGTCGTCGAGGTTACCGTCCTTTGCAATGATGAGTGGAGGTGTTCTTGATGTAGATACCAAGATGATGTAGACCCGTCCCTAAGTAGCCGAAACACCTTAGGAAACGGTAAAAACCGCAAACTCAAAATCTCAAGGACAAAAGTCAACTGGTGGTAGTGAAAATGGCAATGTGGAAGTGGTGGTGGTGGTGGTGAAGAAGCAACCGTCCCTAAGTAGCCGAAACACCTTAGGAGGCTCAAATCACTACTCAAGCAACCACTAATACTAAGGGGATCGAGGTGGGTTAGATTGCGAAAGTCGATGGTGGTGTAGCGGATGATATGGTGGAGGGCCTAGGCAATCTTGCCAAAATGCCGAAATTTTGGTCTAGCCAAATGGTGTGGAAACCTATCTAGGTGGATGGGGGATGTCAGCTACTCAACAAGCTAAAGAACGCGAAAATCGGACTCCGGATGTGGAAGTTATGG